>NW_027331961.1:2373105-2524669 GCF_048418815.1 Hemitrygon akajei
AGCCTTTTAGGACCGAGATGAGGAAAAACCTCTTCACACAGATCTGTGGAATTCTCTGCCACAGGAAACAGTTGAGGACAGTTCATTGGCTATATTTAAGAGGAAGTTAGATATGGCCCTTGTGGCTAAAGTGATCGGGGGTATGGAGGGAAAGCAGGTACAGGGTTCTGAGTTGGATGATCAGCCATGATCATACTGAATGGCGGTGCAGGCTCGGAGGGACGAATGGCCTTCTCCTGCACCTATTTTCTATGTTTCTATGTTTCTAAAACGGACAGTGTTGTACAGGGATGCAGGATCTCGGGAAAAGCAGCCCATCTGTGCATTAATCACTGGAAGTGGGAATGCAGGGTGACGAAGTGCTTAATAAACACAAGCATTTCGGATATTTATTATAGAGGCAGTAATTACTGGAGTAAGGAAGGCATGTATAGTATGAGCAGAACACAGGACCGTGTTGAAAGTTTATTTTTCATGTCTGGTCACGGTATGTGACATGTGGAGAAAGCAGGAGAGTTGGGTTGACTGGATGAATTGGATCGGTCATGATTGAATGGCGAAGCAGACTCGATGGGCCGAATGGCCTGCTTCTATCCTATATCTTATGGCATGAACATCGATTTCTGCAACTACCGGGAACGCTGCCTTCCACGTCTACCCCCGCCTCCGACCACCACTTCCCATCCCTTTTCCCTCTCTCCTGCTGTCTCCTTTCCCGCCCATCGTCTCTCTCTGGTCCTATACCACTCCCCACTTCTCTTTCTTCCATGCCCTTCTGCCTCTTTCACCAATCAAATTCGAGCTCTTTGCTTCATCCCTCCCCCTCCTAGTTTCACCTGCTGCCTGGCGTTTCCCTCTCCCCTCCTCCTACATTTCAATTCTACTCCTGCCTTTCTTTTTTCTCCAGTCCTGCCGAAAGATTTCGGCTCGAACCGCAGACTATAACTCTTTTCAGTTGATGCTGCCAGGACACAGGAGTTCCTCCAGGCAGTTTGAGTGTGTTGCTCGGATTACCAGCATCTGCAGATATCCGTTTTTTTTGTCAGAACGTAGAGGGTGTTCAGGCATAGACTGTGCGTTCCGGAGTCGGGTGGTTTCTGGAAGGAATGCTGAGTGAAGTTAAAACTGAAACGCATAAACACTATGAGATGTCGAATTTGCTCTCCTACGTTAAAGAGCCTCAGGTAACCACTGTTTCCATCCAAGGGGTCAGTGTGGACATGGTGGAGGATTACAAATACCTGGGGATAAGAATTGACAATAAACTGGACTGGTCAAAGAACACTGAGGCTGTCTACAAGAAGGTTCAGAGCCGTCTCTACTTCCTGAGGAGACTGAGGTCCTTTAACATCTGCTGGACGATGCTGAGGATGTTCTATGAGTCTGTGGTGGCCAGTGCTATCACGTCTGCTGTTGTGTGCTGGGGCAGCAGGCTGAGGGTAGCAGACACCAACAGAATCAACAAACTCATTCGTAAGGCCAGTGATGTTGTGGGGGTGGAACTGGACTCTCTGACGGTGGCGTCTGAAAAGAGGATGCTGTCCAAGTTGCATGCCATCTTGGACAATGTCTCCCACCCACTCCATAATGTACTGGTTAGGCACAGGAGTACATTCAGCCAGAGACTCAGTCCACCGAGATGCAACACTGAGCGTCATAGGAAGTCATTCCTGCCTGTGGCCATCAAACTTTACAACTCCTCCCTCGGAGTGTCAGACACACCGAGCCAATAGGCTGGTCCTGGACTTATTTCTACTTGGCATGATTAACTTACTATTATTTAATTATTTATGGTTTTATATTGCTATATTTCTACAGTATTCTTGGTTAGTGCGACTGTAACGAAACCCAGTTTCCCTCGGGATCAATAAAGTATGTCTGTCTGTCTGTCTGTCTGTCTGGTTAAAGTTGCCTGCGACAAAATAAAGCATTCCTTACTTAGCCGATGATGGAAACTCTGGTTCAGATTGAGTTAGGCTGGAGCAGGGTGTCCGATAATCGAAGGCTATCAAGGAATGACGAGAGAGTATCCAGTTGAATTATTGTAGGAGCAGTCCTCAATCTGCGTGCCCGTGTAATAAATTCACTCCCCGAGAAAATCACGTTGTGACCTTTGTTCCTAAATGTGCAGGCTGAAAGAACCATTACGATCCACATATATCGTGAACATCGATTCAGGAAGAACGAGTGAGTGAACTCCGTTTTACTGAGCCTGTGGAAATTTTAACATGTGATTCAAATATGTGAGTTTCTGGTCCACATAAGCCGCTTTTTCCCCCCACATATTTCAGCTAATGGTCACGGATAATGTTCCTTGAGTTGTTGTTTTCCAGTTAAATAAGTCGAAATTCTCAACTCAATATTACAATAGCAGCGTAGAGATGGGATGGTAGTTCATGCAACTTAATTTCCCTTCATATTGGTTGATATCGGCCCTCAGTTACTCGCCCTCTCTGCAAGGGGTCACCCGGTTCTGGCGACAGGTGGGAATGCGGCTCCTGTTCTCGCCGGCCTTTTCATTTTCGGGTCGGTTTGGCGCCCTTTGTGTTTAACGACGGCCCCCGATGCTCTTCACCGTTGTGACATGTCTGTTTTGGTCTCACAGGCACCTTGGATGCAAACACCGTGAGCACATCGCAACCCGATGAAAATCTCCCAAGGAATGAACAGGTTGGATGTTTCTGTCACATCAATGATCTCACTCATTGTTTTGCAAAGGGAAGAAAATAACATAGGTAACGCGGCCGGTGGGGCCCATCGGGCCCTGTGACTATGATTAGTCATTTAATCTGGACGGAGAAGTGGCAGATGGAGTTCAACCCAGATAAGTGTGAAGTGATTCATTTTAGTAGGTAAAATATGATGGCATTAGACAATAGACAATAAACAGCAGGTGCAGGAGTAGGCCATTCGGCCCTTCTAGCCAGCACCGCCATTCACTGTGATCATGGCAGATCATACACAATCAGTTCCCCGTTCCTGTCGTCTCCCCATATCCCTTGACCCCGCTATCTATAAGAGCTCTATTTTACTCTCTCTTGAATGCATCCAGAGACTTGGCCTCCACTGCCTTCTGGGGCAGAGCATTCCACATATCCGCTACTCTCTGGGTGAAAAAGTTTTTCAGCATTTCAGTTCTAAATGGCCTACCCCTTATTCTTAATCTGTGGCCTCTAGTTCTGGACTCACCCATAATCGGGAACATGCTTCCTGCCTCCAGTGTGTCCAATCCCTTAATAATCTTATATGGCAGAATATAGTATTTATGGTAGGTCTCTTGGCAGTGTGGAGTATCAGAGGGATCTTGGGGTCCGAGTCCACAGGACGCTCAAAGCAGCTGCGCAGGTTGCCTCTGTGGTTAAGAAGGCGTACGGTGTATTGGCCTTCATCAATCGTGGGATTGAGTTTAGGAGCTGAGACGTAATGTTGCATCGATTTAGGACCCTGGTCAGACCCACTTGGAGTACTGTGCTCAGTTCTGGTCGCCTCACTATAGGAAGGATGTGGAAGCCATAGGAAGGGTGCAGAGGAGATTTACAAGGATGTTGCCTGGATTGGGGAGCATGCCTTATGAGAATAGGTTGAGTGAAATCGGCCTATTCTCCTTGGAGGAAAGAAGGATGAGAGGTGACCTGATAAAGGTGTACAAGATGATGAGAGGCATTGATCGTGTGGATAGATAGAGGTTTTTTCCGATGGATGAAATGGTTGCCACAAGAAAACAGAGGTTTAAGGTGCTGGGGAGTAGGTACAGAGAAGATGTGAGGGGTAAGTATTTTTACTCACAGAGTGGTGTGTGTGTGGAACAGGCTGCCGGCGACGGTGGACGGGGCGGATAGGATAGGGTCTTTTAAGGGACTTTAGGATAGGTACTTGGAGCTGAGATAAATAGAAAGCTATAGGTAAACCTAGTAGTTTCTTAAGTAGGGACATGCTCGGCACAACGTTGTGGGTCGAAGGGCCTGTATTGTGCTGTAGGTTTTCTGTGTTTCTATGTTTCAGTTCACAAGATCACGGTTCTCATTTCCATTTACCCGCTGAACATTCCTCAAGGAAAGCCCAAACATGACGTCATGAAAATCACCCTCACACGACCGGTATTCTTTGTTCTCCTCCCTCCGATCACTTGCGTCTGATCTCTTCTCCTCACCTGCCTATCAGCTCCCACTGGCAATCAAGCTACTTCACTTTCACCTATGGCGCATTCCCCTCTGCGATTGGGGTTCCATCGTATCCACTCTCCAGTCCTTACCTATCACCTTCCAGATACACTTCCTTCCTCTCCCCTACCTTCTTATCCGGCCGGCTTTCCGCTTTCTTTCCTGTACAGAGGAGGTGACGCGTCCAAAACGTCAGCTGCTCATGAATTTCCATTGTCGCTGTGTGAAATGCTGAGTTCCTCCGGCGGTCTGTCTGTGTCTACCTGGATTTCCAGCTCCTGCAGAATTCCTTCAATCGAGTTACTCAGAATCCATAATGCGTGTACTGTGCAAAAACCTATCGTACTCTGACTGGAATATATTTCATGATGGAACTTTTTCAAATGTCGGATCAATGCGAGTAACGCGGGAGATTGCACACTCACACACGGGGGGAAGTTCTGGTCCAGTTTGCACATGTCCGTCTGTGATCAGCTGTGATCTATGCGAGCATGACGGGAAACAGCAGTTTACAATAAGCACCAGTCCATTCCCCCAGGCCGTCACGTGGACGTTCTGATCCAGAAAATTCTTTCAAGAGGAATGGTTCTGACGGCGAGTTCCTCATCCAGTAACATCAGTCACGCCACTGTATCACTGAACAGTGACGAATGGTTCAATGCCGCTCAGAAGTGTTCCTGATGTCAGAGAAGTGAATATATTGCTCTCTCACTGCATCAAAAAAAAAGCAGTGCGTCGAACGGTGCAATTTAACTCCAAGCAGCAATAAAGGTGAAAATTGATACCTTCGCTGTTTATATAAGACCATAGGACCACAGGGTATAGGAACAGAAGTGGGCCATTCGGCCCATCGAGTGTGCCCCGCCATTCAATCATCGGCGGATCCATTTCATCCAGTCATCCCCAGTCCCCTGATTTCACACACACGCTGATGCCCTGGCTAATCAAGAACTAAGTCATCTCTGCCTTAAATATACCTAAATGACTTCGCCTCCACAACCGCTCATGGCAACAAATTCCATAGATTTACCACCATCTGACCGAAGCAATTTCTCCGTATCTCGGTTCTAAATGGACGTCCTTCGATGCTGAAGTCGTGCCCTCTTGTCCTGGAATCTGCTAGCATGGGAAATAACTTTGCCATATCTAATCGGTTCAGGCCTTTTAACATTTGGAATGTTTCTATGAGATCACCAACCCCGCTAACTCCCCATTCTCCTGAACTCCAGGGAATACAGCCCAAGAGCTGCCAGACGTTCCTCATCCGGTAACCCTTTCAGTCCTACAATCATTCTCGTCAATCTTCTCTGAACCCTCTCCAATGTCAATATATCATTTCTTACATAAGGAGCCTCAAACTTCACACAATACTCCAAGCGTATTCTCACAAGTGCCTTATAGAACCTCAACATCACATCCCTACTGTTATATTCTATACGTCTAGAAATGAATGCCAACATTGCATTCGCCTTCTTCACAGCCAGCTCAACGTGGAGGTTAACCTTTAGTGTATCTTGTACAAAGACTCCCAAGTCCCTATGCATCTCTGCATTTTGAATTCTCTCAACATCTAATTAATAGTCTACCCGTTTATTTATTTATTTCACCAAAGTGCATGACCATACACTTTCCAACATTGTATTTCATTTGCCACTTCTTTGCCCATTCCCCTAAACTATCCCTGTCTCTCTGCAAACTCTCTGTTTCCTCAACACTACCCGGTGCTCCACCTATCTTTGTATCATCGGCAAATTTAGCCGCAAATTCATTAATACCGAAGTTGAAAGTATTGACATACATCGTAAAAAGTAACGGTCCCAACACCGACTCCTGTGAAACTCCACTGGTCACCGGCAGTCAGCCAGCATAGGATCCTTTCATTCCCACTCTCTGTTTTGTGCCAACCAGCCAATGCTCCACCCATGCTGGTAACTCCCCTGTAAATCCATGGGCTCTTATCTTCAAGACAAGTCACTTGTTATTGTCATTTCGACCATAACGGAAGTAACTTCTCCGTTATTCCATGGACTCTTATCTTGCTCGGCAGCCTTATGTGCGGCATCTTGTCAAAGGCCTTCTGAAAATCCAAGTACACCACGTCTACTACATGTCCTTTGTCTACCCTGATTGTAATTTCCTGAAAGAATTGCAGTCAGTTTGTCAGGCAGGATTTTCCTTTTAGGAAACCATGCTGGCTTTGACATACCTTGTCATGTGCCTCCAGGTACTCCGTAATCTCATCCTTAAAAATCGATTCCAACAACTTCCCAGACACTGATATCAAGCGAACAGGTCTATAGTTTCCTTTCTGCTGCCTCCCACCCTTCTTAAATCGCGAAGTAACATTTGTAATTTCCCAGTCATCTGGTACAATGCCAGAATCTGTCGATTCTTAAAAGATCATCGTTAGCGCCTCCGCAATCTCTCCAGCTACTTCCTTCAGAACCCGATTTATCCACCCATAGGGCATTAAGCTTCCGGAGCACCTTCTCAGTCGTTATTTTCACTGCACAATCTTCACTTCCCTGACACTCTGGAATGGCGGGCATACCGCAGTCGTCTTCCACTGTGAAGACTGATGCACAATCCGGATTCAGTTCCTCTGCCATCTCTGCATCTCTTATTACAATATCTCCAGCTTCATTTTGTGTCGGTCCTCTTCCTTGGAATATGTCCCTCATTTTCCGCGGGAACTCCAGCCTTGCTGCTCTGCTGTCCTTCCTGCAAATGTCCCTCTCCGGTCACTTTCGGCCAGTTGCTCTCTCCGGTCATTTTCGGCCAGTTGCCCTCTCCGGTCATTTTCGGCCAGTTGCCCTCTCCTGCCATTTTCGGCCAGTTGCCCTCTCCAGTCACTTTCGACCAGTTGCCCTCTCCTGCCATTTTCGGCCAGTTGCCCTCTCCAGTCACTTTCGGCCAGTTGCCCTCTCCTGCCATTTTCGGCCAGTTGCCCTCTCCTGCCATTTTCGGCCAGTTGCCCTCTCCGGTCATTTTCGGCCAGTTGCCCTCTCCAGTCATTTTAATTTCCTTGATTCCGCTGAAATGTCAAACACATTAAACTTTATTTTTCCCTTCTCAAATTTCAATGTGATCTCGATCAAACCGTGTTCACTGTTCACTAAGGTTTCCTTAACCTTAAGCTCTCTTATCATTTGCGGGTCATGGTACAACACCCAGTCCAGCACAGCCGATCCTCTAGTGGGCTCAACAACAAGCTGTTGTAAAAAGCCATCCCTCAGACATTCTACAAATTCTCTCTCTTGTGGTTCAGTACTGGCCTGGCTTTCCCAATCCACTTTCATGTTAAATTCCCCAGTGATTATCATGACATTGCCTTTCTGATAAGCCTTTTCTATCTCCCGCTGTAATTTGTAATCTACATCCCTGCTGCTGTTTGGAGGCCTGTATACAACTGTCATTACGGCCCTTTTAACGTTGCCATTTCTTAGCCCAACCCATGGAGACTCTGCACCTCGCAATCCTAAGTCATCTCTTTCCAATGATTTAATATTATTTCTTATCCTGAGCCACACCGCCCTCTCTGCCAACTGATCTATCTTTCCGATGTACCGTATATCCCTGGACGTTCAGCTCTCTGTGACAGCCATCCTTTAGCCAAGTTTATGAGATGGCCACAACGTCATACCTGCCAATCTGTAGCGGAATTGCAGGATCGCCCATTTCAGTCCTTATGCTGCGTGCATGCAAATCCAGCACTCTTACTCCGGTATTTGTTGCTTTCTGTTTCAGCTGCACCACGTCCCTGTGACTCATGTCACTGGCTTTCATTAAGCTTTATACCCTGCTTGTTCTTTCTATAATCTGTTGCACGCTATATTTGATTTATTCCTGTTTTTCCCTTCCTCAGCCCTATCACTCCGGTTCCCATCCGCCTGCCAAATGAGCTTAAACCCTGCTTCTCTGAGCAGAGTCCTAATACAATTGTTGTGCAGTTGGTTAAACGTCACAATTTTTAAAGAAAAATGAAACGTGGTTTTCTCTTTGCAGGGCGCAGGTAACGATGGGCAGGGTGGAAGCTCCACTTACATGGTGAGGGGAATCTTTATGTCAATCCCTCTTTAAAGTAATTGATTCCATTTCATCCCGACAGAAACAGAAGCTGAAGTGAGACATTCGATAGCGGAAATGACGTCATAGTGGCACGAAAGGTTTTTTGGGGGAGGGGCAATGAAATGGCGGGTGAACATATTAGTTGTTAAGTGCTCGAAGTAACCATCAGTCTGGCAGTGTCAGGACACGGGAGCGATCACATTCACTATAATGAAGCTGCAAGGGATGAAGGGAGAGAAGCAACTGAGCTAAAGGTACGATATGAACTACAACCCGGGGCTCTGAAATAGGCCGCTGCAGAGGGAGCAGAGGAATTAGCAATCATACCCCAAGCTTCACATTATTACGGACGTACAAAAAAGCTGGATGAGCTCAGCCGGTCGGGCAGCATCCGTTGTAAGAAGCAGTCAATGTTTCGGGTCAAAACCCTTCGTACTGACTGTTTCTTCCAACGGATGCTGCCCGACCTGCTGAGTTCATCCAGCTTTTATTTTGTACGTCTTGATTTGACCACAGCATCTGCAGAGCACTTTGTGTTCACATTATTATGGAATTGTTTTGGGGCGCCGTAAAGTTGCAATTCTCTTTTAAGGAAGGAAAGTAAATGACAGGAGATTATGGGCCGGATAGCTTATAGGTTGCACTATCACTGAGAGGGTTATGCACGGGATGAATGGTCAGCATTGTTTGCTTCACAGAAAATCCTGCCTTGTAAACCTGTCGGAATTCCTGGAGTAAATTACATGACGAATCGACAAAATAGAGTCCGTCGGGGCTGCTTACTCGGATTTTCCGACGGAGTTGGACAGATCCGGTGTCATTGGGGGGGGGGAGCGTTTGGGAGCGGACCCAAAAGCCAGATACAGACACTGAACTACCAGAAACAGGACTACGCTTGAGAAGGAAGCAAGGGGAGTGGGTAAGAAAGGACGCTGGACATGGCACAGGTCCTGGACGAGACAAGGATTCCGGGCCTGGGCTGGGACTTGACGAGAATAGCGGAATCAGGACATGGAACTGGGAACTGGGAGGCTGGGCTTGGACTCCGAGCCAGAGACTGGACAAGGACCCAGAACCTGGGTCTTGACTCGGGCTCGGACTCCAGAACACGGCGAGGACAAGACGTGGCTACAGGACGAGGAGAGGCACAGGACTGGACGTGAGACTCCTGGACGGGACAAGGGAACCCCAGCACAGGACGAGGGAATCCCAGCACTGGGCTGGGCAAGGTACTCCTGGGTTGGGCGAGGCACATGGACATGACGAGAACCCAGAGCCTTAGTCCAGGGAGGGACAGGAACGCAGAACACAGAGCCGGGACCCCTCCATGGGTACAGGACGTAGAGCCAGGACTCATAACACAGAACGCTGAACACGACGAAACAGTTCACAACGCTAGATAGCGGCAAAACGGCTGGACTTACCTAGCGAAAGCGTGGACACAGACAGACAGTTCGAAACAGGGCGAGGCAAGGCTCCAGCCAGAGGCGGGGCGAGGCAAAACTTCAGGCAGAGGCAAGGCGAGGCGAAGCAAGGCTCCAGGCAGAGGCAATGTGAGGCGAAGCAAGGCTCCAGGCAGAGGCAATGCGAGGCGAGGCGAGGCTCCAGGCAGAGACAGGGCGAGGCAAGGCTCCAGGCAGAGGCAATGCGAGGCAAGGCAAGACTCCAGGCAGAGGCAATGCGAGGCGAGGTGAGGCTCCAGGCAGAGGCAATGCGAGGCGAGGCGAGGCTCCAGGCAGAGGCAATGCGAGGCGAGGCGAGGCTCCAGGCAGAGGCAATGCGAGGCGAGGCGAGGCTCCAGGCAGAGGCAATGCGATGCGAGGCGAGGCTCCAGGCAGAGGCAATGCGAGGCGAGGTGAGGCTCCAGGCAGAGGCAATGCGAGGGAAGGCAAGGCTCCAGGCAGAGGCAATGCGAGGCGAGGCGAGGCTCCAGGCAGAGGCAGGGCGAGGGAAGGCAAGGCTCCAGGCAGAGGCAATGCGAGGCGAGGTGAGGCTCCAGGCAGAGGCAATGCGAGGCGAGGCGAGGCTCCAGGCAGAGGTAATGCGAGGCGAGGCGAGGCTCCAGGCAGAGGCAATGCGAGGCGAGGCGAGGCTCCAGGCAGAGGCAATGCGAGGCGAGGCGAGGCTCCAGGCAGAGGCAATGCGAGGCGAGGTGAGGCTCCAGGCAGAGGCAATGCGAGGCGAAGCGAGGCTCCAGGCAGAGGCAATGCGAGGCGAGGCGAGGCTCCAGGCAGAGGCAGGGCGAGGCGAGGCAAGGCTCCAGGCAGAGGCAGGGCGAGGGAAGGCAAGGCTCCAGGCAGAGGCAATGCGAGGCGAGGCGAGGCTCCAGGCAGAGGCAATGCGAGGCGAGGCAAGGCTCCAGGCAGAGGCAATGCGAGGCAAGGCAAGGCTCCAGGCAGAGGCAATGCGAGGCGAGGCGAGGCTCCAGGCAGAGGCAATGCGAGGCGAGGTGAGGCTCCAGGCAGAGGCAATGCGAGACGAGGCGAGGCTCCAGGCAGAGGAAATGCGAGGCAAGGCAAGGCTCCAGGCAGAGGCAATGCGAGGCGAGGCGAGGCTCCAGGCAGAGGCAATGCGAGGCGAGGTGAGGCTCCAGGCAGAGGCAATGCGAGGCGAGGCGAGGCTCCAGGCAGAGGCAATGCGAGGCGAGGCGAGGCTCCAGGCAGAGGCAATGCGAGGCGAGGTGAGGCTCCAGGCAGAGGCAATGCGAGGCGAGGCGAGGCTCCAGGCAGAGGCAATGCGAGGCAAGGCAAGGCTCCAGGCAGAGGCAATGCGAGGCGAGGCGAGGCTCCAGGCAGAGGCAATGCGAGGCGAGGTGAGGCTCCAGGCAGAGGCAGGGCGAGGCGAGGCGAGGCTCCAGGCAGAGACAGGGCGAGGCGAGGTGAGGCAAAGCTCCAGCCAGAGGAGAGGCGATGCGAGGCTCCAGGCAGAGGCGAGGCGAGGTGAGGCTCCAGGCAGAGGCAATGCGAGGCGAAGCAAGGCTCCAGGCAGAGGCGAGGCGAGGTGAGGCTCCAGGCAGAGGCAATGCGAGGCGAGGCGAGGCAAAGCTCCAGCCAGAAGCGAGGCGAAGCGAGGCTCCAGGCAGAGATAGGGCGAGGCAAGGCTGTAGGCAGGAAGGTGAATGGAAGGGATACAGACTGGGTGTTTGGACAGGAACGATCCAGCAGCCAGAGGCGGAATCCTGAAGCTATTTATGACGTCTGACCAAAATAGAATCAGCTGCCTCAGCAGAACTGGGGAAACACGGAAAAGCTGGAATAAGGACAAATGGAATTGAATACATGGAAGTGTTTATGTGAAGCAGATTGATAGTTTCTTAATTAATAAGGGCGTGAAGAGTTACGGAGTGAAGGCAGGTGACGGGGGCTGAGGGTAAACAAAATTAGGCATTTTAGAATGGCATAATTCTCCCGTGTCTTATGGTCTTATGGACATCTCCTGCCTCCTGCGATATTTAATAGCATCTCAACTGTGTGTCTCATATCCTTTTTTCATCATGATCCGACTGTCCCTCTGATCCTTTTGAGCCGATTTCTTAAATACGTGTAGGTGCCTTTTCATGTTCTTTCAATTCATCGCTGCGTCCGATGCTTTGGCTGTTAATTATGTCTAATCATAATGGTTTCCTCACGTTGACAGGGACTTATTCCGGAAGACCGCACGGTGTACAGTGATGTGAGGAGGTATGTGAGCCGAACATTGGGCTGTCGGTGCAGAACGTCCGTTGAAAAGGGGACGTATCCATTGAGATCAAGCCCTTGCGTCACCCGGGACGATAGTTGTGCCTACGCAGATGTTGCCCTGCGATGAGCAGCTTAGGGACAAGTAACAATGCAAGACTGGAGTGAGGCGGCAGAGCACGGCGTTGTATTGATGTTGAAAGGAGCAATTTTCCTGGGCGCATGGCGATGTGAAATATATTAATTGGGGTTGCTTTGTCGCGGTGATTGACACAGATTCAGTAAACATCACTCGTAATTTGCCCTCACCAACAGCTGCACCTTAGGGCTGCCTACGTCGCCAACATGAATTGTGTCTTGTTTCCGCAGGTGACGTCACTGGTGACGAGGAGACGACGGGTGCGACGGGAATCGACACAGGACAATCGAGGAAGAAGCCGCCCTTCAAAACGTCTCTCACTGTTTCTTTAGAATCATTATCCTTGTCTCCATTAGATTTGTTCCTCGTGTCCCATCCTTCCGGCGGGGACATTGCTTAACATGTCGACTCGTGTGTATCATACCGGCTTAATTCTCACCTCCACACAGTGTCCCAGACCCTATAATGGGCGTTGTGTGATTTATATGGCGAAGTATTTTAAACCTATTCCACTCAGGCGCGGTTAACGTCGCGGAGCGCGGAGATCAATTCCGGCGACGTGTGTTGTTCGTCCGCAGAGTTTTGCGGTTTCCCCTCTCTCCTCCCACTGTCCAAAGCGCAGCGCCGGGGAGGGTGATTGGTCATTGCGAATTGTCGGGCAGCTGTGTCGGGGTTAACCGGGCTCGCGGCCGACTGCTGAATGGCTCGAAGGGAATATTTTCCGTTGTATGGCTAAATATTAAATGTATTAAAGTTTCTAAAAAGTTGCTAAAACCCTGAGTTGGCCTGGAGAATTATTATCCTTCAGAGACACCGATTCAGCCTCTTTTTCAACTCTCCTGTGCGCCAGAAATATGGCATCGTTTCTTTTTTTGCAGAATGCCGAATTACCCCCAACCCGTTCACCTCATACGGTTCTTCCATCAGATTCCCTTGCGTCAGTGTTTCCCTGTAAGGTCGTTAAATCATTCTGAGTACTTGTATTTTCACAAAGTCTTGGACAAGGTGCCAGACATGCGGCTGTTTAACAAGCTACGAGGCCATGGGATTACACGGAATGTTCTGACATGGACAAAGCCGTGACCGATTGACAGGAGGACATGGGATTACACGGAATGTTCTGACATGGACAAAGCCGTGGCCGATTGACAGGAGGACATGGGATTACACGGAATGTTCAGACATGGACAAAACCGTGGCCGATTGGCAGGAGGACATGGGATCACACGGAATGTTCTGACATGGACAAAGCCGTGACCGATTGACAGGAGGCCATGGGATTACACGGAATGTTCTGACATGGACAAAGCCGTGACCGATTGACAGGAGGACATGGGATTACACGGAATGTTCAGACATGGACAAAGCCGTGGCCGATTGGCAGGAGGCCATGGGATTACACGGAATGTTCTGACATGGACAAAGCCGTGGCCGATTGACAGGAGGCCATGGGATCACACGGAATGTTCTGACATGGACAAAGCCGTGACCGATTGACAGGAGGACATGGGATTACACGGAATGTTCTGACATGGACAAAGCCGTGGCCGATTGGCAGGAGTCCATGGGATCACACGGAATGTTCTGACATGGACAAAGCCGTGGCCGATTGGCAGGAGGCCATGGGATTACACGGAATGTTCTGACATGGACAAAGCCGTGGCCGATTGGCAGGAGGACATGGGATTACACGGAATGTTCTGACATGGACAAAGCCGTGACCGATTGACAGGAGGACATGGGATTACACGGAATGTTCTGACATGGACAAAGCCGTGGCCGATTGGCAGGAGTCCATGGGATCACACGGAATGTTCTGACATGGACAAAGCCGTGGCCGATTGGCAGGAGGACATGGGATCACACGGAATGTTCTGACATGGACAAAGCCGTGGCCGATTGGCAGGAGTCCATGGGATCACACGGAATGTTCTGACATGGACAAAGCCGTGGCCGATTGGCAGGAGGACATGGGATCACACGGAATGTTCTGACATGGACAAAGCCGTGGCCGATTGACAGGAGGACATGGGATTACACGGAATGTTCTGACATGGACAAAGCCGTGGCCGATTGGCAGGAGGACATGGGATTACACGGAATGTTCTGACATGGACAAAGCCGTGGCCGATTGACAGGAGGACATGGGATTACACGGAATGTTCTGACATGGACAAAGCCGTGTCCGATTGACAGGAGGCCATGGGATTACACGGAATGTTCTGACATGGACAAAGCCGTGGCCGATTGACAGGAGGACATGGGATTACACGGAATGTTCTGACATGGACAAAGCCGTGACCGATTGACAGGAGGCCATGGGATCACACGGAATGTTCTGACATGGACAAAGCCGTGGCCGATTGACAGGAGGACATGGGATTACACGGAATGTTCTGACATGGACAAAGCCGTGACCGATTGACAGGAGGCCATGGGATCACACGGAATGTTCTGACATGGACAAAGCCGTGACCGATTGACAGGAGGCCATGGGATCACACGGAATGTTCTGACATGGACAAAGCCGTGACCGATTGACAGGAGGCCATGGGATCACACGGAATGTTCTGACATGGACAAAGCCGTGGCCGATTGACAGGAGGACATGGGATTACACGGAATGTTCTGACATGGACAAAGCCGTGTCCGATTGACAGGAGGCCATGGGATTACACGGAATGTTCTGACATGGACAAAGCCGTGGCCGATTGACAGGAGGACATGGGATTACACGGAATGTTCTGACATGGACAAAGCCGTGACCGATTGACAGGAGGCCATGGGATCACACGGAATGTTCTGACATGGACAAAGCCGTGGCCGATTGGCAGGAGGACATGGGATCACACGGAATGTTCTGACATGGACAAAGCCGTGACCGATTGACAGGAGGACATGGGATCACACGGAATGTTCTGACATGGACAAAGCCGTGGCCGATTGGCAGGAGGACATGGGATCACACGGAATGTTCTGACATGGACAAAGCCGTGGCCGATTGACAGGAGGCCATGGGATCACACGGAATGTTGACATGGACAAAGCCGTGGCCGATTGACAGGAGGCCATGGGATCACACGGAATGTTCTGACATGGACAAAGCCGTGGCCGATTGGCAGGAGGCCATGGGATTACACGGAATGTTCTCACATGGACAAAGCCGTGGCCGATTGGCAGGAGGCCATGGGATCACACGGAATGTTCTGACATGGACAAAGCCGTGGCCGATTGACAGGAGGACATGGGATCACACGGAATGTTCTGACATGGACAAAGCCGTGGCCGATTGTCAGGAGGCCATGGGATCACACGGAATGTTCTGACATGGACAAAGCCGTGGCCGATTGGCAGGAGAACATGGGATTACACGGAATGTTCTGACATGGACAAAGCCGTGGCCGATTGACAGGAGGACATGGGATTACACGGAATGTTCTGACATGGACAAAGCCGTGACCGATTGGCAGGAGGCCATGGGATTACACGGAATGTTCTGACATGGACAAAGCCGTGGCCGATTGACAGGAGGCCATGGGATTACACGGAATGTTCTGACATGGACAAAGCCGTGACCGATTGCAAGGAGGCCATGGGGTTACACGGAATGTTCTGACATGGACAAAGCCGTGGTCGATTGGCAGGAGGCCATGGGATTACACGGAATGTTCTGACATGGACAAAGCCGTGGCCGATTGACAGGAGGCCATGGGATTACACGGAATGTTCTGACATGGACAAAGCCGTGACCGATTGCAAGGAGGCCATGGGGTTACACGGAATGTTCTGACATGGACAAAGCCGTGGTCGATTGGCAGGAGGCCATGGGATTACACGAAATGTTCTGACATGGACAAAGCCGTGACCGATTGCAAGGAGGCCATGGGGTTACACGGAATGTTCTGACATGGACAAAGCCGTGGTCGATTGGCAGGAGGCCATGGGATTACACGGAATGTTCTGACATGGACAAAGCCGTGGTCGATTGGCAGGAGGCCATGGGATTACACGGAATGTTCTGACATGGACAAAGCCGTGGCCGATTGGCAGGAGGCCATGGGATCACACGGAATGTTCAGACATGGACAAAGCCGTGGCCGATTGGCAGGAGGACATGGGATCACACGGAATGTTCTGACATGGACAAAGCAGTGGCCGATTGGCAGGAGGAAATGGGATTACACGGAATGTTCTGACATGGACAAAGCCGTGTCCGATTGGCAGGAGGACATGGGATTACACGGAATGTTCTGACATGGACAAAGCCGTGGCCGATTGGCAGGAGGCCATGGGATTACACGGAATGTTCTGACATGGACAAAGCCGTGGTCGATTGGCAGGAGGCCATGGGATTACACGGAATGTTCTGACATGGACAAAGCCGTGGCCGATTGGCAGGAGGCCATGGGATTACACGGAATGTTCTGACATGGACAAAGCCGTGCACGATTGACAGGAGGACATGGGATCACACGGAATGTTCTGACATGGACAAAGCCGTGGCCGATTGGCAGGAGGCCATGGGATTGTACGGAATGTTCTGACATGGACAAAGCCGTGGCCGATTGGCAGGAGGACATGGGATTACACGGAATGTTCTGACATGGACAAAGCCGTGGCCGATTGACAGGAGGCCATGGGATCACACGGAATGTTCTGACATGGACAAAGCCGTGGTCGATTGGCAGGAGGCCATGGGATTACACGGAATGTTCTGACATGGACAAAGCCGTGGTCGATTGGCAGGAGGCCATGGGATTACACGGAATGTTCTGACATGGACAAAGCCGTGCACGATTGACAGGAGGACATGGGATCACACGGAATGTTCTGACATGGACAAAGCCGTGGCCGATTGACAGGAGGACATGGGATTACACGGAATGTTCTGACATGGACAAAGCCGTGGCCGATTGGCAGGAGGACATGGGATTACACGGAATGTTCTGACATGGACAAAGCCGTGACCGATTGACAGGAGACCATGGGATCACACGGAATGTTCTGACATGGACAAAGCCGTGGCCGATTGACAGGAGGACATGGGATCACACGGAATGTTCTGACATGGACAAAGCCGTGGCCGATTGGCAGGGGGCCATGGGATCACACGGAATGTTCTGACATGGACAAAGCCGTGGCCGATTGGCAGGGGGCCATGGGATCACACGGAATGTTCTGACATGGACAAAGCCGTGGCCGATTGGCAGGGGGCCATGGGATCACACGGAATGTTCTGACATGGACAAAGCCGTGGCCGATTGGCAGGGGGCCATGGGATCACACGGAATGTTCTGACATGGACAAAGCCGTGTCCGATTGACAGGAGGACATGGGATTACACAGAATGTTCTGACATGGACAAAGCCGTGGCCGATTGGCAGGAGGCCATTGGATCACACGGAATGTTCTGACATGGACAAAGCCGTGGCCGATTGGCAGGAGGCCATGGGATCACACGGAATGTTCTGACATGGACAAAGCCGTGACCGATTGGCAGGAGGCCATGGGATCACACGGAATGTTCTGACATGGACAAAGCCGTGCACGATTGACAGGAGGACATGGGATCACACGGAATGTTCTGACATGGACAAAGCCGTGACCGATTGGCAGGAGGCCATGGGATCACACGGAATGTTCTGACATGGACAAAGCCGTGCACGATTGACAGGAGGACATGGGATCACACGGAATGTTCTGACATGGACAAAGCCGTGGCCGATTGACAGGAGGACATGGGATTACACGGAATGTTCTGACATGGACAAAGCCGTGGCCGATTGGCAGGAGGCCATGGGATTACACGGAATGTTCTGACATGGACAAAGCCGTGTCCGATTGGCAGGAGGACATGGGATCACACGGAATGTTCTGACATGGACAAAGCCGTGGCCGATTGACAGGAGGACATGGGATCACACGGAATGTTCTGACATGGACAAAGCCGTGGCCGATTGACAGGAGGACATGGGATCACACGGAATGTTCTGACATGGACAAAGCCGTGGCCGATTGACAGGAGGACATGGGATTACACGGAATGTTCTGACATGGACAAAGCCGTGGCCGATTGGCAGGAGGACATGGGATTACACGGAATGTTCTGAGATGGACAAAGCCGTGGCCGATTGACAGGAGGCGAAGAGTAGGATTAAAGGCAGCCTTTTCTAGCTGGCTGCCGGTGACGAGTGGTGTTCCACGGGGGTCTGTGCTGAGACCGATACCGTTTACGTTATATGTCAATGACTGGGATGAGGGCATTGATGGCTTTGTTGCAAAGTTGCCGACAATTTGAGGACAGGTGGAGGGACAGGAAGCAGAGAAGCTAAGAAATGAGGAGTTGTTTTTTTGTTAGCCTGAGGGTCGTGGATTTATGTGATTCGTTGCCACATACATCTGCGGTGGCCGAATCATTGAGGGTTTTTAAGGAGAAGATTGACAGGTATTTAATTAGTCAGAGTATCAAGGGATATGGGGGGGAAAACCCGGAAATTGGAACTAGACTGGAGAATAGTTTAGCTCATGGTGGAGTAGTGGAGCAGGTTCGATGGGCAGAATGGCCTACTTCCGCTCCTCTGGCTTGTGTGATCTTGTGTGTGTGATGGTCCTGGTAGGTTACTATGATGCATTCTATAGACTCTGCACACATCGGCCATTATGTGCCGGTGGTGGAGGAAGGGAACCTGCACGTTGCAATTGCATTCGTTTGTTTTGTAGCAATCTGCCACGCCACACTGTCGGCTAACAACAGATAAGAGAGAAACAGGAAACTGCGGTAATTAATTTCTTCATAGTTCTTCAGCAGTTTAATTGAACTAGAAATACTCTCAAAACAACCCATTTTCTCCTCCATCGATCACTTCCCCGCCTTCCAGGTCATGGTGAATAAAATACAGACAGTTTCACACATCGATGGAAATAATAGCTTGTTTTTCCATCCTGGCTGGAGCTTGTACTGAGTATAATACTCACACCGCACCCAGGACCCTGCCACCCCACTCTCAAGCATTGAATCAGTTCCGTGGGAATGTAATTGATATTGAACTATAGGCCACACAATTCATCCCCCAGCAAGTTTCACTTGCACGTTTATGCCACAGCCAAAAAGACACGCTCGAGCGCGCGCGCGCGCGTACACACACACACACACACACACACACACATGCACGCACGCACACACAGACACACACACACGCACGCACGCACACACACACACACGCACGCACGCACACACAGACACACACACACGCACGCACGCACACATACACACACGCACGCACAGACACACACACAGACACAGACACAGACACACACACACACAGACACACGCACGCACGCACACACACACACACACGCACGCACACACAGACACACACACGCACGCACGCACACACACACACACACGCACGCACAGACACACACACACACATACACACACACACACACACACACACACACACACACACACACACACACACACACACACACACACACACACACACACACACACACACCGGATGTTGGGATTGAACCCGGTACACTGGAGTTGCACGGCAGACGTCCCACCCACATGGTCACTGTGACCATTCTTGCAAATGTATCATTTCGAACGTGCTGTTAACCCGATGGATTAAATACAGTCAGCGACCTGGTTTGCCGCACGTGAATGATGCCAGTTGAAACTCCTCCGGGATCGCTGTAAATTTCGAATCCACTTCTTAAATAATCCGAAAGTTATTCGTACAAACGCCCAGCGCCCTGCAGGAGGATCAAACACACTATGCTGGAGGAACTCGGCAGGTCCAGCATCACCGATGGACGATCACCGCTGTGGGGCGAGACCCTTCACCAGGACTAGAAAGGATGGGGAAAAGATACCAGAACAAGAATGTGGAGTGAGAGGAAGTCGGTCAGACTGAAAGGCCCGTCATGGTGACGTCAGCGGTGACCGGGTTGTTGTTCAAACCTTGCTCGCGAGCAGTGCCTGAATCTAGTCCGGCCCCCGTGAAGCAGCAGGGTCACCAGCACGGGGCCCTGCAGGTAATTACAGAGAGTGCAGGAGGAAACAGGGGAACGGGCTGAAAACAATCTTCATTCAGAATAAGAATGTTTTGCAGGGTAAACCGTGCAATGCCTCCTTCATCTTTCATGAGAGTCCAAAATTTAACTTGGGGGCAAAAGTGATGTTTAATCGCCTTTTCCCTTTGAACTGGCAGGCGCTGTGGGCTCTGGGGGTGACATCCTGTCCCTGGATGATTGACGGCATCATTTGCTGGACCGTTCACGCTCTGTGCATCAGATACCAATCTTGCTCTCCCTCCAACCACCACCCTCCCCCACCACAGCCGATCTTCTTCTCCTTCCTCTGTCCCGATTACCCCTAATTTTGGCAGTCGGATCTTTACAGAGATAGGAAGGGGGTGAATATGTTGGTTGGGGTTTCAGAGATGGTTTGGAATCCCAGAGACGGAGACAGTACCCATCCAAGCGGGTGCACGGAACGCACTGCCAGCGACGGCGATGGAGTCAGATACACTAGGATATTTTAAGACACTCTTTTGTAGGTTCATGGATCACAGAAAATTAGAGGGCGATGCGGTAGGGAAATTCTCGGCAGTTTCTAGAGTAGGTCACCTGGTCGGATCAGTATTGTGGGCCGAAAGGCCTGTGGTGCGCTGGAGATTTCTCTGTCTATGTCCTCTGTTTTGTGTTGTTTCCTCAGTTTACAACTCTCTCCAGTTGTTTTATTTCCATAATGACCGACAAGAATATATTGACTGTTCACAGTTGTGAAACAGAGTTCAGACTGGACAGACGCAGACTGATGAAGAGATTTGAGGGGTGGAGTTTGAAAATTGTTTGGAACCGGAGCGTTCTGGAGCATTGGAGAGGGCGCCGAGGAAGTTCACCAGGATGCTGCCTCGATCAGAGGACCGTGTGCGTTGAAGAGAGTTCGGTTAATCCTGTGTTATCCTCTCCGGGGTGTTGGAAGCCGCCCGGATATCGCTCACGGGTTCCCAGCCGAGGGTCCATGGGCGCCTCGGTTAATGACAGAGATCTATGCAGTAAAACAGAAACTCAGGAATCGCTGGCAAAGTCACGATTGGGGAAGTTGCTCGCAAAGTGCTGTCAGGCAGGCAGTTGCCGGCTTCGGACCCCACCAGTGTGAAGGCACGGGAGACGGTTTTCCGAGTGGGGCTTCTCCTTCTCTTTTCTGCCCTTCGGCCTCAGAGCAGGAGATGATGGGTGGGGAGTGAGAGTTCGGGAGGGGCTGGTGGAATAACCCTGGTGAGTAAAGATGATGCAGTTCTGTAAACGTTGCACACATCGGCCACTAGGTGTCGCTGGTGGAGGAAGGGAACTACAGCAGAGTCGAACTCGACACTGTCTGCGAACAACAGGTAAGAGAGAAAAGGGAAACTGTGGTAATGACTTCCTCATAGTTCCTCAGCAGTGCAATTAAACAATAAACAATATAAACAGAACCCACTTTCTAATGTTTCCCTCTTCTCCACAGGCTAGTTCATGAAGAGCAAAATACAGGCTGATTTAAACATCGAAGTAAATAAGAGTTTATTTTTCCATCAGGACCTGAGGCTGTACTAATTATAGGATTCACTCCACATCCAGGCCTTCTCAACACACTCAAGCGCTGAATCAGATCCATGAGACTGTAATGATACTAAACTACAGGACACACAACCCATCCCCCAGAGTGCCCTCTAACCCGCTCTTCACACACACACACACACACACACACACACACAGACAGACACACACACACACACACACACACACACACACACACACACACACACACACACACATATATCTCGGGAGGTACTCGGGAGCTGTCGGGCATCGGCCCCACCCATGGGTGCACTGTGACCGATGTTGCAGAAGCGACAAACTCCAACATGTTGTCGCTTCTGAAGGATTGACCCGGGTGGGTGGCAACAATTGGGTGATGCGGATTCAAACTCCTCAGCGTTCGTTGTAAATTACCGAACACATTTCTTAAAATAATCTGAGAGTTGTTTTCACACGCCCAGCAGTTACACAAACACATAATTCTCGAGGGATTCAACAAGTCTTGCAGAATACATGGAAGGACAGTGTTGCAGTCCAAAGCCCTTCACCAAGACTAGAAAAGAAATGACAAGAAACCAGCACAGGAATGTTGGGGGAGGGAAAGCGGGTCAAACTGAAACGCCAGTGATCGCGTCTTCAGCAGTAACTAGACTCTTGTTCAAATCCAGCTGACCTGCAGTTTACAAATCTAGTTTCTCCTCCGCTGATCAACAGGGTTCCAATACTGGCCCCAGCAGCCAGAAGAGCATCAGAGACATTGCAGATGTTCCAGAAAGCGGCTGGGGAAAGGTAATGTCCAGTTTGGGTGTGTTAAAGTACACGTGGAACACTGCCTACCGTCTGGGTGGGAGAACCAGCTGATGGTTTGGGTCCTGGTACCTTCATTCGGGATCTCGGACCCGAAACGGAGACAGCCTCTCTCTCCACAGCCGCTGCCTGAACCCCGTGTCCTTACAGTAATCTGTGCCCATTTGAGGAAAAAATGACACTCGGACACAAAGCCCTGACAGGAGATCAGAGACCAAAGTATTCAGCAGTGGCGCAGCTGCGGACTCCCGTGTTCAATCTCGCTCTCCGCCCTCTCTCTCTCTCTCTGGGCGTTTATAAAGGGTTAATAAGGTTGCTTTGGGCCTGATTTCTGCAGCTGCAATCGGCTCCATCCTTTGTTGTAAATGAAGTTGGTTCTGAGCAAACTGGCATTGTGTAACGAACACTTCCCGAGCGCAATTCAACGAACACTCAATTGTACCAAAAACAATGGAAAAACATTTCACGACAGTCAACCTTTGACGTGCTTCATCCTGTTTTGTCAGATCAGAGACTTGTTTTGTACCTACAGTGTCCAGAACATCTGATGTCGGATGCACACATGGAGACAACGCAAGCGCTGGCGATGTTGGAAGTATCAAAAAGAAAAAGGAAATCCCGGAATACACTCAGGCTGTCGAGCAGCCTCCGTGGATAAGGAACGGTTAAGATTTCAAGTCGAAGATGCTCTGTCAGAACTGCTGCACGAGTCCCGTCGGCCCCATTTCCCTCTCTCTCCGGTGAAGGTTCATTTAATACTTCATTGTTTCCCCACCTCCCAGTCCTGCATTGCAATGTCGACTTCTGTTTTCCCTTTCACAGATGCTTCCCGACCTGCTCACTGTCTCCATCAGATTATGTTTCTGCCCCTTAATGTTATGTGACTTATACCCCGGGTAACTGGCTCCAAGATTAGTTCCTTCAGTATGTACAACGGCTGTATTTTATTCACAAAAGGGTTGTTTCCTTAACTTCGTGAAATCAGGTTTGCACTGCTCGGGGATCTGTATTCTGAGAAACGCATCGACTTCTCAAAACGTCAGGAGTTTCACTCGACAATACGTCGTGACGTCAACTGAAGCTGCTACTGTGAAGAACGGCTGAGCGATCCTGCTGACAGGCCTGGGCACGGTATGTCCCTCGGGTACCGAAGCAGATAAGCCGACATGGCTCTCCGTAATTTGAACCGAATAGGTCTACCTGCTCTTTAGTTCTCCATGCTCCGGGAAACATGAAATACTCATCGCCGTAGGCTTAAATGAAGATATTAAATTTCCGGCAAATTGACGTCTAAATAAATCTCTCCAGGCCTTCCATGATATCTACAACTCTGCTGCATATTCACAATATCTTTTTTTTATACCTCTCGTGACAGAAGTCTACAGAAGAGCACATCGTGAAAATTACAAAATAAAATTACTTGGATGTTTATGTTTAAATGATCATTACAGAAAGGCTGCTGTGTTTCCAAGTATAATTTCCACTTATTTAGCAACGTTGATAAATGACTCGATGGTGTTGCCCTGTTCTGTGTGCTGGTCATTTGCTTCATTGCGCCATCTATAGTCAGTATTGGGAACTGACTGGACAGAACAAGTTAATTTCAGACTTGTGACAGTATTTTGAAAACAGAACCCTGCGGCTGAATCCTGATGCTGTCTGGCCCATCTGCAACAGAAATAGAGATTGTATGCTGTTTCTGTGATCGGTAATATTGAATGTAAATTAATGTAATGAACAACCTGCGTACCTACAATTAACTTGCAGGTAGATCTCTGCACTGTCGCTGTTGCAATGAATATTGACAGTACGTCTATAATTTCCTGTGGCATTTCTGTTCAGACGGGTTATGTTCAGACTAGGTTTTTTCTCTGAAAACAGAGATATTGATGTTAGATGTCTTCTAATGATGTTTTATCTGAATTGCGCCCTTAACGTCACAGGTGTATACAACTTTATCGTTGTTTTTTTATCTGAGAGTGTAATAGTTGATGTTTACATTGACACGAGACACGGGCTCTGCCAATAGAACTGAAAGAGGAATGGAATCACTCCTTTCTACTGCAGTCCAATCACACCAGCTGGGCTCGGTGGACCCAATTTGTATCCTGTCCAACATATTAGCCTGAATGGCAAACGAATTGGAGTTTATAAAAAGGAGTTCCCGGATATAATTCTACGGAATCATGGAGAGGATACGTTTCATTTTGTCTGCCACTTTTTTTTTCCACTGCCTACTTAATTTAGTTTGCATAAGATTGGTTCGTTCATTTTGTGCAGCGGCTGAATTTCATTCACAAAGGGATCGATTCCTTAACGTCGTGAAGTCACGTCGGCGCTGCACGAAGGTCTGAACTCTGAGAAAGAGATCTGCTTCTGAAAACTTCAAGAGCTTCATTTCACAGTCAGCGGCGATTCCAAATGAAGCTGCCGGTGTGAAGAGAAGCGATGGGAAATCCTGCTTACAAACATGGGCACAGAATGTCCCTCTGTGACAGAGGCACGGTTCTCCATTATTTTAAATGAAGAGTTAATGAAGAGTTTTGGCAAGCATGGGACGTTATTCGCTGTAGACTTAAATGAAGATCTGTGGAAATTTGACATAAATAAATCCCGGAACTTGACTTACAATTAAAAAGCCCTGAAGGACCTCTAGTATATCTGTTACTCTGCTCCACCTTCCCTATCCCTGATAAACAGTTTTTTCTTTAATATGACGAATAAAGTAGATAGAATAGAGCTGCAAAATAAAATTGCTCAGAAGTTGAAGCGGTGGTTGGAAGTTGAATATTGACGGAAACTTTCACTTGCCCTGTACTGTAATCTTTACAGAAAAGCCGCTGTGTTTCATGGTTACTTTGATCTCAATCTGCCAAGTATAATTTCTACGGTCAACGTTGTTTACCGACTCGGTGGGGTTGTCCTGGCCTGTCTGCACATAGGTTATCCCATTGCGCCATCTATTGTCAGCAGTGGGAACTGACTGGGCAGAACAAGATAATTTCAGGCTTGTAACGATATCTGTAACAGGTGGACCCTGACGCTGAATCATGAAGTTGTCTGGTCCATCATCAAAGGGAATCGATATGGTATGCTGTTTCTGTAATCAGTAATACTGAAGGCAATTTGATGTAATGAGCCATCTGCAAACTTACAGTTAACATGCAGGTAGATCTCAGCTCTGTCACTACTGAACTCATTGTTTATCGTACATTTATATTTTCCTATGTCATTTCTGTGAACACGGGTTATGTTCAGATTAGAATTTTCTGAATACTGAGACCTCCTTTCATTATCCTGAACGGGTTTGTTATCATTTGTCCATGTTCATCTTTGAAGAATTCTCTTGTTCGTCACAAGTGACTTCAACTTTTTTTCGATGACCGAAGGCTCTGCTCCTGCACTGTCCTGCTCTATGTGTGATATTAAATTGTTTTCACCCGAGGGAGAGTCACGAGCAAAGTGACGAAATCATCAGATAAATGTTCGGCCTTTGAGAAACCAGCGGTCCATGCGCCAGTAATCAGCAGAGGATCAGAGGTGAGAGGATCAGTAACTTTAAATTTCTGGGTACGACTCTTTCCGAGAACCAGTCCTGGAGCCCCCGTATAAATATCATTGCGAGGAAAGCACGCCAACACTTTCAAACCCGCAGGAGCCTGCCGAGTTTCGGCATCTCATCAAGTACCTCGGCAAACCGCTGCAGATATGTCGAGTGAAGTGTAATGACGGCCTGCAGTAAGATATCGTCTGGGAAGAAGAGGCACAACTGCACACTGTGATAACTGACGCCGGTGACAATACAGTGACGGCCGTTCTTCCATTGGCAAAGTTGAAAGAGCAACAGCACAGAAAGCAGGCGGCACAGTGTCACCACAAGGGGGCAGTGTCGGAATGCGGAGACGAGGTCAGAATGGGAGCAATGGTCACACGGTCCCTGAGCCGCTCAAACCTTGCAGTCTGATCTCGCACCTCGTCTCCTTCTCTCTCCAGTGTACGGATCAGTCGAGGCATTACAGGATATGCCGAGGAGACAGGTGCATGGGGTTGAGTGAGAACTGGGATCAGCCATGATAGAACGGCGGAGCAGACTCGATGGGGCTGAGTGGCCTAATTCTGCTCCTATGTCTGATAGTCTTATACTGTGAGTGTCTGACACAGTGAAGATTGACACAAGATACTTATTACATTCGGCCGCGATTTCTCTGCTCTATTACTAACTCGTCAGCATCATCTTCCAGTGGTACAATATCAACTCTTGCCCCTCTATACTCTTTATATATCTGAACAACTTTTGATACCTGATATTTTTGGCTCACTTACCTTAATTTTTCATCATGTCTCTCCTGTGTGTGTGTGTGTGTGTGTGTGTTTTTTTTTGTTGTCTCCTGTTGGTTATGTAAAAGATTTCCAATCCTCTCACTTCCCACTGTTTTCTTGCTATATTACGTGACCCCGCTTTTGCTTTTATCAAAAACAGGAGAGAATCTGTGGATGCTGGAAATCCAAGCAACACATACACAAAATGCTGGAGTAAGCTAGGAGGCCAGGCAGCATATATGGGAAATAGTAAACAGTCGACGTTTCGGGCCGAGACCCTTCATCAGGACTGGGAACAAAGAAGATGAGACGTCAGAGGAAGAAGTGTGGGGGTTGGAGGGATGGAAGACGTGGTAGGTGATGGGTGAAACTGGGAGAGGGGGAGCAGTGAAGGAAAAATCTTCTTTGGATTTTATTTCCTTAACGATTCTCGAAGGATCATTGCCAATGCCTCCACATCACTTCAGCCACCTCTTTCAGATCTCTGGGGTGTACACCATCTGGTCCAGGTGACCTATTTACCTTCAGACCATCTCTCTTTCCCAAAGAACCTTCTCCCGTGTAACGTAACTTTACACATTCTGACCACTGACATCTGGGACTTCCATATTCCTGCCAGTGTCTTCGAGAGATAAGAGTGATGTACAAGACTTATTCAGTTCATCTGCCATCACCTTGCACCACCACCCCACTACTACCTGTCCAGCATCATTTTTCAGTGGTCCGATATCCACTTCAGCCTCTCTTTTACAATATATGTACCTGAAGAAAAATTTGGTATCCTCTTTAATATTGCGGGCTAGCACATCTATGTATTCCATCTTTTCCTTCTTAATTATTTTAGTTGCATTCTGTTTGTTTTTAGAAGCTTCCCAATTCTCTAACTTCCAAATAACTTTAGCTCTGTGCCCTCTCCTTGGTTTTTACGTTGTCTTTGGTTTCTCTTATCAGCCACGGTTTTGTCACCTTACCTTTAGAATACTATTTGCTCTTTGTGATGTGTATATACCCTGTGCCTTCCGAATTGCTCCCAGAAATTCCAGCCATTGCTGTTCTGTTTTCATCCCTGCCCGTGTTCTTTTCAAATCAATTTTGTCCAATTCTTCTCTCTTGCTCTCAAATTCTCAAATTACACATCTGACTTTAATGTCAGGGTAATATTAATGTCACCTTCTCTAATGTCAGGGTGAATTTGATCATATTAACAGCACTTCGCCCGAAGGGTTCCTTGAACTCGTGACCTAATTAATTCATTAATCATTCACCAAAATCTTGCTTTAAAATACAAACTCATAAATGCCCTCCATTACTTCATAAAGGCACCATAAATTCAAGCCTGATCCAGTTTTAGAGTCAAAATATTACAATTTATATGATAAACTCCAAGTAAATGGCAGGATACTTGGTAGTGTGGAGGAGCAGAGGGATCAGGGGATACATGTCCACAGATCCCTGAAAGTTGCCTCACAGGTAGATAGGGTAGTTGAGAAAGCTTATGGGGTGTTAGCTTTCATAAGTCAAGGGATAGAGTTTAAGAGACGCGATGTAATGATGCAGCTCTATAAACTCTAGTTAGGCCACACTTGGAGTATTGTGTCCAGTTCTGGTCGCCTCAGTATAGGAAGGATGTGGAAGCATTGGAAAGGGTACAGAGGAGATTTACCAGGATGCTGCCTGGTTTAGAGAGTATGGATTATGATCAGAGATTAAGGGAGCTAGGGCTTTACTCTTTGGAGAGAAGGAGGATGAGAGGAGACATGGTAGAGATGTACAAGATATTAAGAGGAATAGACAGAGTGGACAGCCAGCGCCTCAACCCCAGGGCACCACTGCTCAGTACAAGAGAATATGGCTTTATGGTAAGGGGAAGGAAGTTCAAGGGGGATATTAGAGGAATTCGTTGCCACGCCCCGCTGCTGATTCCCTTCTCATCATCATACGTTCTTACCCCGACCATCGTCCAGAGCCCCAAACTCTGCCCTGTGCAGACCCGCCTCTGGTTTCTGACCCTGCTCCGTTGAACATCCAACGGATGGTTTCCCATTCTGCTTTCAGTCTTTAGAGGACAGCGGTGCTTTCAACAACCCTTCAGAAGCAGGGAAAACGACCCATAATCTGGAAATGAGCCATGAATAAGGAGGGTAACTCCCAAATTCATTCTTCCTCAGCCCAGAGATTTCAGGGGTAAAGAACATCTCAGACAGAACTGCAGTCAGCTCGACTTCTCCAGTCTGCAGAAAATTCAGGGAAACCTCTTCATCCACAGGATGGTGACGGTTTGGAACCCATCACCACAGGGAGAGCGAGAGGGGAACAACAGGGGAGGATTTAAAAGGACTGTCCTGGAACAGAATCACTGGCAGGGGCCAGCCGGCCTGAGTTGACCCTCTACCGTGCACTAGGTGTGTTAAAAATTCAGTAAGTACCGGAGACAGAGTTTAAAATAGAACTGATTTACTTGTCTCAGATCCAGAATATTAAACTCCAGTCCCATTAAAGGTGAATATGCAGCAGAAGAAACTCCTCCCATGCCCAGTGACCAGGATGCAGACCTGGGTGTGGTGAGCAGCAGCAATAATTGCAGAGTTCAGCACCGACAGTCACTCTCGAAATTGCATTCAGCAACGGTGATGGACAAATATCCAGCATGCAGCTCATTGAAACTTTCTCCCCAGTGTGAACCCGGTAGTCTGTCACAAGTATAACAATGTTTAGGTTATGACTAGAGAAAACAGGGATTTGGAGTGCGGGTGTATCCAATGAGAGAAATGTTCCTTCTTCTGAGTCTGGAAGAGAGATTTTCATGGTGTTTTGCTGGGGAGAGATGAGAAGACGCGAATGGAGAGAGTGGGCTCTTTTTCTTTCTTTTTGTTGCCTTTACTAACCCTATAGTCAAAGTAAGAATTATAAATCTCAATTGTTTAATCACATATTGTGTACTGTTTGTAATTTCAGGGTACTGATTTGAAACAGGGGACACATCACACAGCATCCACCCAAAAGAGATTTCTTAAGTTTGGCCGGGCTGGGGGGGCCAAATTAAGCTATATTAAGCTGCTAGCTGAAGCGAGAGTTACATACGCTTAGATTACTTAGTGAATCACTTCCCACATTCACTGCAGGTGAACGGCCACTCCCCAGTGTGAACTCGCTGATGCACATTTTGGTTGATTTGGCTGACAGAAACTTTTCCCAAAGACTGACCAGTTGATCGGCCTCTACTCAGTGTGAACTCGCTGGTGTCTCTGTAGTTGAGATGACCGAGTGAATCCCTTCCCACAGTCTGAGCAGGTGAACGGCCACTCCCCAGTGTGAACTCGCTGATGTAACTTCAGAATAGATGACTGAGTGAATCCCTTCCCACGGTCTGAGCAGGTGAACGGCCACTCCCCAGTGTGAACTCGCTGATGTAACTTCAGAATAGATGACTGAGTGAATCCCTTCCCACGGTCTGAGCAGGTGAACGGCCGCTCCCCAGTGTGAACTCGCTGATGTAACTTCAGAATAGATGACTGAGTGAATCCCTTCCCACGGTCTGAGCAGGTGAACGGCCACTCCCCAGTGTGAACTCGCTGATGTAACTTCAGAATAGATGACTGAGTGAATCCCTTCCCACAGTCTGAGCAGCTGAACGGCCACTCCCCAGTGTGAACTGACTTGTGTACCAGTAGTTTGTGTGACAGAATGAATCCCTTCCCACAGTCTGAGCATGTGAATGGCCTCTCACCAGTGTGAACTCTCTGATGTCCTTTCAGATTAGATAAGCAAGTGAATCCCTTCCCAGAGTCTGAGCAGGTGAACAGCCTCTCTCCAGTGTGAACTCGCTGATGTACCTTCAGTTGGGATGACAAAGTGAATCCCTTCCCACAGTCTGAGCAGGTGAAAGGCCTCTCTCCAGTGTGAACTCTCTGATGTACCTTCAGTTGGGATGATTGAGAGAATCCCTTCCCACAGTCTGAGCAGGTGAACAGCCACTCCCCAGTGTGAACTGACTTGTGTACCAGTTGTTCGTGTGACAGAATGAATCCCGTCCCACAGTCTGAGCACGTGAATGGCCTCTCACCAGTGTGAACTCTCTGATGTCCTTTCAGATTAGATAAGCAAGTGAATCCCTTCCTACAGTCTGAGCAGGTGAACAGCCTCTCTCCAGTGTGAACTCGCTGGTGTACCTTCAGAATAGATGACTGAGTGAATCCCTTCCCACAGTCTGAGCAGGCGATCGGCCTCTCTCCAGTGTGAACTCGCTGATGTACCTTCAGTTGGGATGACTGAGAGAATCCCTTCCCACAGTCGGAGCAGGTGAATGGCCTCTCCCCAGTGTGAACTCGGTGATGTACCTTCAGTTTTGATAACTGAGTGAATCCTTTCCCACAGTCTGAGCAGATGAACGGCCAAACCCCAGTGTGAACTCGGAGATGTACCTTCAGTTGGGATGACAAACTGAATCCCTTCCCACAGTCTGAGCAGGTGAACGGCCTCTCTCCAGTGTGAACTGACTTGTGTACCAGCAGTTCGGATGACCGAGTGAATCCCTTCCCGCAGTCTGAGCAGATGAACGGCCTCTCCCCACTGTGAAATTGCTGATGTTCCTTCAGTTTAGATGACTGAGTGAATCCCTTCCCACAGTTTGAGCAGGTGAATGGCATCTCCCCAGTGTGAACTCGCTGATGTATCTTCAGTTTATCTGAGCAAGTGAATCCCTTCCCACAGTTTGAGCAGGTGAATGGCCTCTCCCCAGTGTGAACTCACTGATGTATCTTCAGTTTATCTGAGCAAGTGAATCCCTTCCCACAGTCTGAGCAGGTGAAAGGCCTCTCCCCAGTGTGAAATTGCTGATGTATCTTCAGTTTATCTGAGCAAGTGAATCCTTTCCCACAGTCTGAGCAGGTGAATGGCCTCTCTCCAGTGTGAACTGACTTGTGTACCAGCAGTTCGGATGACCGAGTGAATCCCTTCCCGCAGTCTGAGCAGATGAACGGCCTCTCCCCACTGTGAAATTGCTGATGTTCCTTCAGTTTAGATGACTGAGTGAATCCCTTCCCACAGTTTGAGCAGGTGAATGGCCTCTCCCCAGTGTGAACTCGCTGATGTATCTTCAGTTTATCTGAGCAAGTGAATCCCTTCCCACAGTTTGAGCAGGTGAATGGCCTCTCCCCAGTGTGAACTCACTGATGTATCTTCAGTTTATCTGAGCAAGTGAATCCCTTCCCACAGTCTGAGCAGGTGAAAGGCCTCTCCCCAGTGTGAAATTGCTGATGTATCTTCAGTTTATCTGAGCAAGTGAATCCCTTCCCACAGTCTGAGCAGGTGAATGGCCGCTCCCCAGTGTGAACTCGCTGGTGAGCCATTAGATCAGATGACCGAGTGAATCCTTCTCCACAAATTCAGCAAATGACCAGCCTCTGCCCAGTGAACTGACTGGTGTGTCCACAGGTGGGAAGACCAACTGAATCCCTTCTCACACACAGAACAGGTGAATGGCCTTGTCCCAGTGTGAACTTGCTGATGTCCCTTCAGTTGAAATGTCCAACTGAATCCATTCCCACAGTCTGAGCAGATGAATGGGTTCCCCCCCTTGTTTAAAATGACAGGCATGGCAGTCAGTCAGATGATAGAGTGAATCCCTCCCCACAGTCTGAACAGGAAGGATGATCGAGTGAATCCCTTGCTCCACTTCTTAAATATCTGGACAGAGACAGCAAAACTGGCGTGTTGTGTTCGAGATTCCCGTAGACAAATCCCTTGTCATTTTTAACCTGTAAAAAGACTTACAGAATCAATCAATGGGTGTAGGACAACATTTCAGATGAGATCACTTGAGTTGTCACGGTATGATCTGACAACACAGTGAAGTTCAACCCAAGTTGGAGAGAGAAATCATCTTCTAATTGGGCACAGCGCTGGCATCTGGAATGACCCTCAAACTCTCTGATGCTCTTCCTGTGTCTATAAGAATGGGGCATTTCTGCCATATCCAATCTGTGACCTGGCTCAGTTTGACTCTCTCCATTGGTATTAACCCTGTTCCCACTGAGCTGCATGGTTTCCTGTTCCCACAGTAACTGAAACACTCTCACACAAAAAGCCAGCAATGCATTCCATGCACCCACCATCCTCTGTGTAAAAAAATTACCCCTGACATCCCCTCAGTATCAATTTTCATGCACCTTAAACTCTGCTCTCTTGTGTTAGCCATTTCAGCCCTGGGAAAATAACCTCTGGCTATGCACACGATCAATGCCCCTCATCATCTTATACAACTAAAAAAGCTCTTAACATAAACAAGGACATTTTACACATTATACGTGATTGAGTTCATGTGCACTCGCACACAACCTATGTAGCAGGCCTGTAACGGGTAATGAAGGATTTTCTCACCAGAGCTTTTGTACATTGTCCATATGTGGTTTGCTTGCTAAACTACGCTTTAAAAAGTCAGATTTCCAAATATCACTCCACTTCTTCCCACTTGCAAATTCTCCAGCAACTTTTGCATCGCCACAATACACACAGGTAACAGCAGTTTCTATATTGGACATAAATATTTCCCCTGAACCCACCTGAGGAATTGAGGATGGAACCTATGTAACCTCTGGCTAAAAGAATAATTGGGACTGAATAGGAATTTTGAACTGAAGTGAACTCCGTTTTCAGCATTTAGCTAAGACAGGCTCATAACCAGTTCTCTGTGGCTTGCAGAGAGACACACTGAGAGCCGATGACATTGTACTCTCATTAGCTGATAACATTATACACTGTACTCTTGTTTGAGTAAGTGGAGGAGGACTCACTGATAAGGACAGGAATGAACTTCTGTTTGTAATTAAATCAGGGGCTTGCAAAGGGAATAACTGACAAGGACTGGACTGTACATCCATCTGTAATTAAAACCTTGATTTAGTGAACTCTCAATTCTAAGTAATTAAGTTTTGCACCAACAGACTTGGGTGTACCAGTTCAAACAACATATTGCAATTGTAATGTATGGGCTTACTATGTACAGGTATACGGCTGTAACCTGACTAAGTCAGTCCACTTGTCAGATGGTGGCAGTGCTTACATGCCTTCCCTTTGACAACTGGGTCTCAAACCCCTGCAGGAGAATGCGCAATAAACTGTGGTGATGATAAGAAACTGGACTCCCGAGTTTTAATTATATTCAACTTTTAACATTTGTCACCACGAACACGATCCCAATACAGGGAGTGCCAAGCAGACGGGCTGAGCAAGTGGCTGGACCACTCTGGGGACTGCGGAGAGTGACCGGGTGCCCAGTAGGTATTTTACCTTTTGTCACTCTCCGTTAGTTCATTTGGAGGTACGGTCCCTCGCCCAAGGCTGATTGCTTAGCTTGACGGGATCAGGAAAGAATCTGTCGAGAGGCTCGTATAAGGCAAAATTTTGCTAAGTGGGCAGGAGGCGGTACCAGGTAAATTTTACTAAGTGGGCAGGAGGCTTACATGCCAGGTAATTTCATTAATTGAGCAGGAGGTGCCAGCCGGGTAAAGTTACCTGATCGATAATTGAGCAGGAGGCTTTGTGCCGGGTAAATGACAAAGAGAACATGGGTCAATTGCAGTCGATTGAGAGTCTTCCAGACAAGGAAAAAGATTTTCAAATGTTGAGTGCAGCGCTGAATAAGAAATTGGGGAACAAAATGTGGCCACGGACGGGGGAGGGTGCAGGAGCCTGGGATATTACATCATGAGAACAAGCAGTAAATTGGATATGGAAAAAGAACTGTGGAAAGAAGTGGAAATTGTTGAAAAGGGAATGGAAGGAAAAGCAGATATGAAGTGGAACAGTATATTATTAGCAAGTTGGAGGAATAATGCATGTGACAACAGGATAGAGGTATGTAATGCAAAGGTTGGGAGATGCTAAAAGTGAAGTGTGAATGGGTGGATGGATGCCGAAAATGAGAGCAGGAAGAACAACGTAAGCAAACCAAGGCCGGCCCAGATAGGAGAGAAGGGCAGGAACGTCAGACAGACATACTTTATTGACCCCGAGGGAAATTGGGTTTCGTTACATACTGATAGGGAAACAAGGGATCCCAAACCCATGTCTGTCATACCGACCCTGTTTGAGGACAGTGACCGTGATGAGGAGTGGGCACCCACCGTACCTCTCCTACCTTACCAGGGGCCAAGTTCACCCAGTGATCCCAAACCCCAACGGTGTCCACTCGGGTAAAACAGCGGGACGGGGGGGGTGTCACTTTACCATGTGATCCTGAAAGGGAATACAGAGGTTTATTCCGAGACAGGGAGGGAAGAATCCAATAAAACCCCAGTTAATGGCTCCACAAAGACAATTCCCACCTGAATGCTGCCCAATCCACGAGCAGGAGGAGGGACAGCCCTCAGTGATTCCTGTGTCTGCACCCCGGAAGCCTCAAGAAACGATAATGATCATGAATCAGGCCCCAGATAGAAAAGAAAACCCAGCAGTGTGTCCGCAATACAAAAATGTTTAACGCAACTCCACGAGATTTATTCAGTCTCTGCTGCATGATTCTCTCAGCTGCTGAGGGGAGGAAATGGAAGGCAGATTTGAGATACCAAACCTATCAGGAGTTACAGGCAGGAAAACATAATGAGAATGAACAGACAGACCAGATTATTCAAGCCTTGGAAAGGCCCCTCCAGCAACCTGTAAACATCACTAAAGTAGTTGAATGCAAACCTAACCCTGGGGAATCGGGACCAGACTATTGGGAGTGATTTGTGGCCTGCTATGGCACTTTCGCAGGAGACCAAGCCTTTAATAATGGGAATCTGTCCCCCCAGTTTAATGCCCTACTGTTCTATCGCTTACCAATATAGATAGCCAACATGATTAAAAATAATATGGATTGGCCTGACAATGACCGAAATGGAATACGTTGAGCTTTGACATATCATTGCGACCCGACTTTCGAATCCCGATCGACCCTGAAGGGAACTAATATTAAAGGAGAATATGTTCAGTGGAAAGAAGGATGCGAGCGGGCTATATCTGGGGATCAGAAATGGGAACAGAAGAACAGAAAGCTGCCACGGGACAGGTGGGGAAAACAACCCGTTTAGAAATGGACAAGCAAGGATGCTTCCTACTGTGATTTCCACCCCTCAGGAAGAGCCCAATGTAATATTGCAAGTTGCTGGAATTCCAATTCCATTTATGATTGATATGGGGGCAACCACAACCACTCTCGATCAGGAAACAGTATCAGAAAAGGGATTCCAGCTATCAGACGCTACAATCACTGTGTCTGGCTTTGAAGGCATAGGATGTACGTATTCACATAACCAGCCACTGCAAGTGGAATTCCAGGGGAACCAGTGTGAGGTTTCATTCACAGTCACCACCAGTCGGGGGTGTAATCTAGCAGGGAGAGACTTGCTCTGTCTGTTGGAAGTCGAGATCCTCTGCAGAGACAATGGTATCACCCTGCAACTAGCGAACAACCGACAGCTTCCCCAATTTCTGCACCCCCCCCCCCCCCAGTGGTGGGCACTTAATCCGGACTCCACTGAGTCTGAACCCCTTCTGCCAGCGGCCGACTCTCATGTGACTCTGTACTTTGACCCTACGGGGTGCTCAACTGAGGAAAGCCATATTTACGCAGCCCTCGAGGGACAGAAGTTCCCATTCACGGTGATTGGACAGGTTAAAGGAAGAGAGGGCAGTTCATTACTGTCTGAAGTTCTGGATTTCCTTTGGCGACAGACAGGACTGGTGGCTGCCCATACCAGCATCAGGGTTTGCCCTGGGTTCCCTGCCTACACCCTGACAAAACAAACCTCCAGCACGAAAGGAGACTGGCAAGATTTCCTGTGGGCCAACTCCGATACTGGAAGGAGTCGGAAGTGAAGACGGGACATCTAGTAAAACTCTCTTTTAATATTGACAAAACCCAAGATGTTGCACCACATCTCTGGGCAATTTCAGGCCATGAAGTCGGCCGCACCAACTGCCCCCTGTCTGGATCACAGTGAAAGAAGGGCAGACTCTCCCATCCATTCTGCAATACCCCCTCAAGCCTGAGGCAACTTTTTACGAGGATGGAAGCTCTTTTGTGGATCCATCAGGAAAACGATATTCTGACTATGCGATAGAGACGGACAGTGAAGTAATTGAGCAGGCCTCTTTTGAAGCAGCTGTCTCCGCCCAGAAGGCTGAGCTGTTTGCTCTGACTCATGTCTGTATCCCAGCAACAGACAGAAATGGGAACGTTCACACAGACTCCCGTTATGCGTTTGGAATGGTACATGACTACAGGGCTCTCTGGGAACACGGGGATTCCTGACTTCCTCTGGCCACCCCATTAGTAATGCCACCTTTGTAAACAACTTACTCACCGCTCTACAGCTACCTCGAGTTTCGGCTATTATTAAGTGTGCAGCCCACGTCCGCATGTCTAACCTGGTCACTACAGGCAATGCTTTAGCAGATGAGACAGCGAAAAGTGCGGCACAATCCTCGGTAGTTGTAGTCCGCTCGGGTTCCCGTCAAGCAATCCTCCATGACTCAAGCAGAACGGGTTTGCCAGACATGCGGGAGGTGCGTACTTTCCAGGGGGACGTCTCTGAGGATGAGCGCAAACTGTGGTCCCAGATGGGATGCCAGAAAGACCCCGACCTAGGTTTTTGGATCACCCAGTGGGACAGGTTTGTGTTCCTACACAGTTTTTACTAACATTGGTCAATTATGTACATAACTGTACACACTTGGAAAAGGAGGGAATGGTTGGTAACCTGTACCCTGCACACCGGGTACGACTCCCTTGACAGGTGAAACTTTTTCGTGTCTACAAGTTGATTTCATTGAATTGCCTCGAGTACATTGCTATAGATACTGCTTAGTTATTATGGACGTGTTTAGTAGATGGGTTGCAGCTTTTCCAACTACCATTAATACTGCTGACTGTTGTGAAGGTATTATTACGGGAAATAATTCCCAGGTACGGCCTGCCAGAGATGCTGAGCTCTGACAATGGCCCACACTTTGTGGTGAAAGCAAACGAAGGGGTACGTAACGAACTAGCTATCAAGCAACAATTCCACTGTGTACACCACCCATGGGCCGCCGGTATAGTGGAAAGAGCCAATGCAACTCTGAAGAGTAAACTGGCCAGACTAACAGCGGAGACTGGACTCACTTGGTTGAAGGTCCGACCATTAGCCTGATTCCACATGAGGGTTATCCCACAGGGGAAAACAGGGTTGTCACCAGCTGAAATCATTTCTGGATGCCCATGAGGACACCCTGGGAACAAAGTCTCAGGATTAAAGGCTAAATGAATAAGAATAAGGAACCTTGGTTCTCAAGGGAACTCTGATAAAGAAAAAGAGAGATGTATGACATGTATAAGAAACAGGGAGCAAATAAGGTACTAGAGGAGTATAAAAAGAGTAAGAAAATACTTAAGAAAGAAATCAGGAGGGCTAAAAGAAGACATGAGGTTGCTTTGGCAGTCAGGGTGAAGGATAATCCAAAGAGCTACATCAGGTATGTTAAGAGCAAAAGGATAGTAAGGGATAAAATTGGTCCTCTTGAAGATCAGAGTGGTCGGCTATGTATGGAACCGAAAGAAATGGGGGAGATCTTAAATGTTTTTTTTGCATCTGTATTTACTAAGGAAACTGGCATGGAGTCAATGGAAATAAGGCAAACAAGTATTGAGGTCATGGAACCTATACAGATAGAAGAGGAGGAGGTGCTTGCTATCTTGAGGTGAGTAGATAAATCTCCAGGACCTGACAGGGTATTCCCTCAGACCATGAAGGAGACTAGTGTTGAAGTTGCAGGGGCCCTGGCAGATATATTTAAATGTCGTTATCTACGGGTGAGGTGCCAGAGATTTGGAGGATAGCTCATGTTGTTCCGTTGTTTAAAGCAGGCTCTAAAAGTAATTCTCAAAATTATAGGCTGGTACGTTTGATGTCGGTAGTGGGTAAAATATTGGAGGAGTACTAAGAGACAGGATCGACAATTATTTAGATAGACAGGGTCTTATTAGGGAGAGTCAGCATGGCTTTGTGTGTGGTAGTTCATGTTTAACAAATAGAGTGTTTTGAGGAGGTTACAAGGAAAGTGGATGAAAGCAAGGCAGTGGATGTTGTCTACATGGACTTCAGTAAGGCCTTTGACAAAGTCCTGCATGGGAGGTTAGTTAGGAAGATTCAGTCGCTAGGTATAGATGGTAAGGTAGTAAATTGGATTAGACATTGGCTCAATGGGAGAAGCCAGAGATTGGTAGTGGAGGATTGTTTCTCTGAGTGGAGGCCTGTGACTAGTGATGTGCCACAGGGATCAGTGCTGGGTCCATTGTTATGTGTCATCTATATCAATGATCTGGATAATAATTTGGTAAATTGGATCAGCAAATTTGCTGATGATACAAAGATCGGAGGTATAGTGGACAGTGAAGAAGGTTTTCAAAGCTTGCAAAGGGATCTGGACCAGCTAGAAAAATGGGCTGAAAAATGGCAAATGGAGTTTAATACAGACAGGTGTGAGGTATTGCACTTCAGAAGGAAAAACCAATGTAGAACAGATAAGGTAAATGGTGGGGCACTGAGGAGTGCAGTAGAAGAGGGATCTAGGAATACTGATACAAAATTCCCTAAAAGTGGTGTCACGGGTAGATAGGGTAGTAAAGAGAGCTTTTGGTACATTGGCCTTTATGAATCAAAGTATTGAGTATAAGAATTGGAATGTTATGGTGAGGTTGTATAAGACATTGGTGAGGCTGAATTTGGAGTATCATGTGCAGCTCTGGTCACCGAATTACAGGAAGGATATTAATAAGGTTGAAAGAGTGCAGAGAAGGTTTACGAGGATGTTGCCGGGACTTGAGAAACTGAGTTACAGAGAAAGGTTGAATAGTTTAGGACTTTATTCCTTGGAGCGTAGAAGAATGAGCGGAGACTTCATAGAGGTATATAAAATTATGATGGGTTTAGATAGAGTGAATGCAAGCAGGCTTTATCCACTGAGGCTAGAGGAGAAAAAAACCAGAGGACACGGGTTAAGGGTGAAGGGCAAAAAGTTTAAAGGGAACATTGGGGGGGGCTTCTTCACAACTGGTTCTGACAGAGGCATAACTGGTTCTTCTGGGCACATTCTGTCTCACTCCCAACTATTCCCTACCTTCCTTTGTGCAGGTATGTAATGTCTAAAGGACCAGTGTTTGAGTAAACGAGACTCACCAAACTTTCTCCTGACTGAATCAATGGAAACCCTGAGTCAGATGGGTTCTCTCCAGTTGGTGCTCTCAGTCCTCGGGCTGGTTCACTTGTTGCTGTTCCCTCGTCTTCAGTCGTGGTTTTTCTTCCAATAAATCTCTCACTGCAGGTCTAACTTTAACATGAAAGATAATGAAGCACATTAACATTACAAAGGAGGACCAAACATTTCTGCTTAATGTTACTAGGAACAAAACTCACTGAAATTTAAACATTGAAGGCAAATATAATGATCTCAGTGAACAATCTTTTATTGTCCCTCATATGTCACAAAACGATATGGGATAAGAAGGAGCCATCATTCAGTCATGGTAAGACATAAGACAAAGGAACAGAATTAGATGATTCGATCCATCTGGTCTGCCACACCACTCAACCAGGGCTGATTTTTATTCCAACACCATATTCCTGCCTTCCTCCTGTAACCCTGAAGCTACTTAGCAATCATGAATATATTAATCTCTGTCATAAATATACCCAAATGGCAGCCTCAATCAGACTCTGTGGCAACAAATTCCACAGATCAGACATATTTTGGCAAAAAAAAATTTCTCAACTGAATTTTAACAGGAAGCATCTTTATTCTGAGACTCTCCATCTAATGGAAACATCCTCTCCATGTCCACTGTATCCAGGCTTTTCAGCATTCGGTAAGTTTACTTAACCATATATCCCTCCACCAGCCCCACCGTCCCTCTGAACTCCATCGAGCACAGTTCCAGAACCATCAAATGCTCCTCATACATAACGCCGATCATTCCTGAGATTATTCATGTAAACCTTGTTAGCAACAACTGTACTGAACACATTTCCAGGAATAACAGACAAATTGGTACCAGGATAATTTAAAGGGAAACGTCGTGCTTTCTTCAGTGTTCTACTATCACATGTGCTGGCGCGTGGCCAAGTGGTTAAGGCATTGGTCTAGTGATCTGAAGGTTGCTGGTTCGAGCCTTGGCAGAGGCTGCGTGTGTGTCCTTGAGCGACGACACCGGTGCCAAGCTGTATGGGTCCTAATGCCCTTCCCTTGGACAACATCGGTGGCGTGGAGAGGGGAGACTTGCAGAGACTCTAACGGAGGCCTACAAACTATCACAGCCATTTTCATTTCCAGGTTAAAACAGGTCCATTTCATGAAATATAAACCAAGAAATAAAAAGAAACTGGAATTACCAGAAACACTCAGCAGGTAAGGAACAGCTTACAATACAATTCAATTAATAACATTTCATCAGATTGAGTTCAAACATTTTCAGTTTTTAGTGCAGATCTCCAGCACAGCTGCCTGATTTCCACTATGTGACAGTGGGGGGGGGGGGGGGGGATTTCCTAACACAGTTTGAACACCAGACTCAGGGTCTATTTCTACTGTTGTAAACACAGAACAGCCCATTTACTCACAGCCTCTCCCTGTGAGGATGAAATGGGAACTCATCCTCTCCTCAGATTGGCAGTCATTGCTTCCAAAGGAACTCCAGAAACAAATATCTGATCCCAGACCAGAAATACTCGATCAACACCTCACAAGCCCAAACAGCTCAATCCCGGGTCCACTTTACCTGGATCAAAAACTGTGATCTCCCAGGACCCAACCTCACAGACTCACACAGCTGAATCTGCCACTCACCGACCCTAAGAGTCTCACACATCGTCCCCACATCTCACACTGGGTAGTGCAATCTAAGATTTCACCACAACCAATGTCCAGCTGCTCAAAATTTCTGCTTCTTTGCAGGATCTGTATCTTACAGCCCCATCTGTAGAAGCTCAAACCAAAGTCAAAGCCAAAACACCAATAGTTCCATTTGCCTGGAATGCCGATCACAGGATTAGAGCCCAAGCACCAACTCTCCCAGTACTCTTTGCTGCCAGTAAAATGCTGCAGTGTGTCAGCCCGTCACTGTTCATAAACTAGCACCTCCACACCAATGCACAACAGAACTGGGACCTGATGACCCTCCGGCATTCCAACTAACAATAACCGATTCTGGAAATGACTCAGTGAGGCCAAAGGGACAAAAGAACACTTCACAATGAAGACAAGGGTTAGAAGAAAGTTTGCTGATATATAACATTGAGGAGGTGGGATACAAGGCGGACTGAGGATGACCCAGATGGTTGATGTATATCACTGAAACGGTGTGAGGAGACTGGACAGAGGTTGAACAAGATGAGCAGATGGAACCAGGTGGGAGAAGGGATCAAGGACGATCACTGATGGTCCTCCAGCAACACATAGGTACTGAATGAATAGTACATACTATTGTACAAAAGATTCTAAAATGACAGAATTAGCAAAAATAACAAGAACTTTGCCAGATATACTTTGACGCTCACCAAAATTTTTATCAACACAACATAGAAAGTTTCCCATCCGGACACTTCACGTTTTGCATGGTAACTGCTCTGCCTGTGACTGCGAGGAACTGCAGAGACCTTTGGATCCAGATCAGCACATCACAGAAACCATTCTCCCCCCTAGACTTCCCAGTCCCTCGGTAAAGCAGGCAGTGAAATCAAAGATCCCCACAACCTGGGACGTTCTCCTTTCTCACCCACCCCAGTCCGGGAGAAGACACAACAGCCATAAAGCTCCAGGACAAATGTGAGGAGCCTCAGGAAGCGAGGCGAGTTGGGGGAAGTTAACGGGACTCAGTGGCCGACATCAGATTTCCCAACACAACATGGAGGATGCGTGACCACCAATCTGGAGATTGTGAACATGCACAAAGAGATAGTTACATCTGCGGTTAAATGGGAGGGACAAATGGGATCACGTGACCGGTGGGGTCTAACACCCCAGGCATAGTCTTCAGCTTCCCAGCACTCTGTGGAAATAAACAAACTTGCCCCTCACATCTCCTCTCACCTTAAATGTGTCAGACATTTCAACCCCCAGGTAAAACATAACGTCTGTCCACTCTACCTATTCCTCTCGTAATCTTGTAAACGTCCGTCCAGTCTCACCCCAGCCTGCGCCACTCTGGAGAAAACAACACAAGTTTGTCCAGCCTCTCGTTATAGCTCATGCCCTCTAATCTAGGTAGGGTCCTGGTAAACCTCTTCTGCGCCCTCTCCAAAGCCCCGACATCCTTCCGAGAATGGGGGCGACCGGAACTGTATGAAACACTCCAGATGTGGTCTAACAAGTTTTACAAAGCTGCAACACAACTTCATGACTTTTGAACTAATTCAACTAATAAAGACAACCACGCCATTTGCCTTCTTAACCACCCGATCAATCTGTGCAGTCTCTTTCAGGGAGCGATGAACTTGGAGTCGAAGATCCCTCTGATCATCGACACTGTTCAGGGTTTTGCATTTAACACTGTACTGTCTCATACATTCAGCGGTGCAGTGCTACCAGAGCTCACCGGTAAAAAAGTCAAAATAAACAAGCACGGAATTTAACAGCGGCCGCATATGAAATAGAGGGAATTTTACGGAAGAGGGGGTGTTGGCTGGTGGGGAAAAATACCACTAATAACATTAGGATATTTGATCGTTTTTGGTGAAATCCTGGAGCTGTGACTGTTTTTTATTTAGGTATTTGTGAAATTCCTTCTCGCTCGACCCGTTGTCCTAGGAAACTGGGAAATACCTGCACAGAAGTGCGAGCATTTTTCCGCTCTTTCCAATGGGTACCATTGGATTCCAGGAAGGAGCTATATTAAGCAAGGAATGAACATAGAAACCCAAGTTTAAAAGTCGAAAACAATGAAAGAAAAATTCACTGCTCGCTCATCTTCTTCCTGATTTTGATCAAATACACAAGCTAATCATCCAAAATCCTCTTCTACACCTGGATAAATTTAGTTTTGTTTTACAAGCTAAATGGAAAAAAAGCATTTCTGGGCTATAAGCTAGTTTTACGTCATTTCAACTATCATTAATAGCGGATCAACCCCTTGGCCTCTACCATCGCTCTACCAATTGTAGCTGATGGGAAAGAGGCTCTTTTTCTCTTTGTGTTGATAGGAAAAAGAGTAATTTAGTGAGGCAATGAACAAGATGAAATGCATTTCCAAAACTCCCAAATGGTTGCTGTCCTCCCCTGTTAACATTTGTCACTTGCAAACTACGATATTTTCTATTTGTATAAATGCGATAATAATTCATGTAAAGATTCAAGCTTCTTTAACTTTTTATATATTTAAAGACTACACAGAATCTGTAAAGATCGAACCACGTAACACCCGACGTGTGAGAATATTGTGAGTATCGACACTCACAGGTACACTTCCCGTCCAACCATTTCTGTGAGAGAAACGGTACGAGGCAGAGTTGCCAACCTACCACTTTTGAGACTAATATTCAGCAATATTCCTGGCTTTAGCAATAGTTCATCAGACATTCTTTTTTTCATACTTGATTACTTGGTTCCAATTTAGGTGGCTAAAAGTGTAAAAAAAATGAATTGCTTTATTTCTGTTATTTTTATACCTCTGAGGAACACTGCTAAGCGCTGCGGGCCCTGCCGTCTGCTCCGACTCAGTCGTATTAGTAAGGCTACATCTGTGGTGGTCCGTGGATTACTCGCTAATCCTAAAGTAAATTTTTCTCACTAACAACCCTTTGGCTTCTAAGCAAACAAAGTTATTTTACTTGCTTGATAATTATATTTTATGATAATCAGTTAAGTGCAACCGTGCAATACTTTGTCATATTATTAAATTAAGTATTATATGTTTAATTGTACCAGTTATACACTGAAATGTAGTGAGAGGCTGTAATCTTGTTAATGTCTTAGCTATCACTATATTTCTGTGGAGCTCTGGAATTCACATATTTCTTTCATCATGGTTTACTGCTTGACATTATAAGAAGCCCTATATATGTCACACCCAATTTGTGTACCTGCTCATTACACGAATGGGGCAAGGAAGTTGCCCAGTACATGAAATGAACAGGTAGACAAATTGGGTGTCACACACGAGGGGTGATTGATAACTTCGTGGCCTAAGGTGGAACGAGTCAATTTTACAAAACCGAGCAATTTTCAATTATCTGAAACAGAAATACCGCAAAAGTTATTAATTTCAAACTTTATGCATAATCACTCAAAGAGTTGAACCACGTGCAGGTACCGAGAGTTGTATAACTTTAAGCCTTCTAACTTAGGCCGCGAACTTATCAACCACCAACCCCCCCCCGTACAGCTCCGGCACCTAAAAAATTGCCACTGCACCCCTGCTCTAGCCGTCCGGCAGAGCTCGGGCCCGGCCCTTTCCCAATGATGCAACCGACCCACATTTACACAATTTCGGGATCAGCCCCGACTCACCCCCACTCGAATCGGAGAACCGCCAACAGCTGCAGAGAGCACTGCGCATGCGTATAGCAGACTTTTCTCCTCAGCGTCACCCGTGGCCGGAGGCCCGCACAGCTCCACCTGTGGCCGGAGGTCCATGCAGCGCCACCAGTCTCTGGAGGTCCATGCAGCGCCACCTGTGGCCGGAGGCCCGCACAGCGCCACCTGTGGCCGGAGGTCCATGCAGCGCCACCAGTCTCTGGAGGTCCATGCAGCGCCACCTGTGGCCGGAGCCCGCACAGCGCCACCTGTGGCCGGAGGTCCATGCAGCGCCAACAGTCTCTGGAGGTCCATGCAGCGCCACTAGTGGCTGGAGGCCCGCACAGCGCCACCTGTGGCCGGAGGTCCATGCAGCGCCACCAGTCTCTGGAGGTCCATGCAGCGCCACTAGTGACTGGAGGCGGGTGGGACAACGGAGAGGTAAATCACAAACACCACAAAGTCTGCAGATGCTGGAAATTCAGAGCAACACAAACAAAATGCTGGCGGAACTCAGCAGGCCGGGCAGCCTCTATCGAAAAGAGTTTCAGTTGAACCCTTCTTCAGGACTGAGATGCGATGGGAGAAATATCAGAATAAAACCGGGACAGGTGAGGAAATGTCTCGCTGGAAGGTGATAAGTGAAGCCAGGTTGGTGGGAAAGCTCAAGAGCAGAAGAAAATAGAGTCTAATAGGAGAGGGGAGTGGAGAATAGGAGACAGATATGGAGCAGTGGACCCAGAGAGAAGTGATACGCAGGTGAGAGGACGTGAAAAGTCAGAGAGGAAGAGAGGGAGTGGGAGGGAGGGGTGTGAGGGAAATTTGTTCACCGGAAGGAGAAATCGATATTCATGCCATCAGGTTGTGGGGGTGGGGGTACATACACGGAATATGAGGTGCTGATCCTGGACCCTGAAGGTAGCTTCATCTTGGCACAAGAGGAGGCGATGGGTTGACACGTCGGAACGAGAATGGGAATCGGAATGAAAATGTTTGGACACCGGGAACTCCCGCTCGGAGCGGATAGTTCAAAATTTAATTTATTATAAAGCAGGTATCCATAAACAACTCTGAGTTTTTTTTTTTGTTCTTCTCCGGAGAACCACGAAACAAAGAAAGAGCATGAAAGTCGCTCAGGGAGAAAAATCAAACTCCCACCCCACCCCCCGCATAAAACAGAACGTCATCCTGATCATCAACCCCCAAACCCACCCCTCCAGACAAAAGGGAACTATAATATTGATGCCCCCCCAAAAACAACCCTACCCCGCATAACTGCGGAGGAGCCGGTGTCACGAGTGTAGAGGCGGCCGCATCGGGAGCAGTGGACACAACAGGCGACCCCGGAAGATTCACAGGTGAAGTGTCGCCTCACCTGGAAGGATGTTTGGACAACGGAGAGAGTTCGGCCGTCCGGCCCTTTCACAGTGACACCCCGAACTCCACATCAAATCCGTCCAAACGAATCTGGGTGAACTTTAATGACCAATAAATATAATTCCTCTCAGCGATCAGCCGTCTGAATGATCCCCTGACTCTGAGAGGAAGGGGTGTCTATGGTCCACACTGTCAGGGTGTTGAGTTTACCAGGAGACAAAGACTGCAGGGACGAGAGGTTTTCTGTTGACTAATACACTGTGTTGGGACCCCGCTGGAAATTCTGGTGTTGTGACCCGAATCGAGACAAACACCAGGCTGCCCACTCCACCAACAACACGGCACAGCCGGACACATAACAGGGACTTTACATCCCACAACACTGGATTCAGTGAAGAAACCCGTCATTAATGTTGTTGTCCCACTGAAAGGTCCATTAAATGCCAGCGCTCTCCCACAGGTGACGTCACACAGCTAATCCACCCCCCCCCCACGCGCCTGACGTCACACACGGGCTCCCGAAACCGGGATCTGCCCTCACGTGCGCGGCGTCTTACGTCACCCACGCGCTGCTGCGCTCGAGCTTTATCGGTTGAACGGCTGGGCTAATAATCACGTGACCAGCCCCTCCCGCACCGCTGTCGACAGAGGATTCAGGAGCTGCGCTATTCCCATTGGTGCGGACCGATGTCAATCACCGGTTACAACCAGTCGCGGAGGCGGACAGGCCGAGTGGGCGTTCCCCCGCTGAGTCAGTCTCCCGCTCGGAGAAAAGCTCAAAGTAAATGTCCGCTTTCTGATTTATTTCCATTTCCCTCCGAGGGAAGTTGGGGCGTTTGTGAAGCGTCTCCCGCGGCCGGAGTCCGATGTATCGCCGGGAGGTAGGAGGAGACCGCTCGGCCCGTCGGTGTGATGCCGGCTCCCCGGGGAGGGGGGGATTTTATTGAGAGGGGGAAGATGGTGAGAGAGGGGGCGGACAGGATGTTTGTCCCGGGGGGGACAGGAGGGGCTCATCTGTGGAAATGTCTGAGCCCACGGTGGTGTCGAGCGGAGGGATTCACCACCTTGGGGGGCAAACACCGGCAGACTGTTGCCCTGCAAGCGGGGCAGAGTGACAATTATTTGTGTTTTGTTGGGATTGTACCTGGAATATGGTGTAAAATCCCGATCCTCACACTAACACGGGTTATACAGACCAAAGGACAAACTGCCAGAGGGTCGGGCAGAGTGACAATTATTTGTGTTTTGTTGTGATTGTACCTGGAATATGGTGTAAAATCCCGATCCCCACACTAACACGGGTTATACAGACCAAAGGACAAACTGCCGGAGGGTCGGGGCAGGGTGACAATTATTTGTGTTTTGTTGGGTTTGTACCTGGAATATGGTGTAAAATCCCGATCCCCACACTAACACGGGTTATACAGACCAAAGGACAAACTGCCGGAGGGTCGGGGCAGAGTGACAATTATTTGTGTTTTGTTGTGATTGTACCTGGAATATGGTGTAAAATCCCGATCCCCACACTGACACGGGTTATACTGACCAAAGGACAAACTGCCGGAGGGTCGGGGCAGAGTGACAATTATTTGTGTTTTGTTGTGATTGTACCTGGAATATGGTGTAAAATCCCGATCCCCACAATAACACGGGTTATACAGACCAAAGGACAAACTGCCGGAGGGTCGGGGCAGAGTGACAATTATTTGTGTTTTGTTGGGATTGTACCTGGAATATGGTGTAAAATCCCGATCCCAACACTAACACGGGTTACACAGACCAAAGATCAAACTGCCGGAGGGTCGGGGCAGAGTGACAATTATTTGTGTTTTGTTGGGATTGTACCTGGAATATGGTGTAAAATCCCGATCCCCACACTAACACGGGTTATACAGACCAAAGGACAAACTGCCGGAGGGTCGGGCAGAGTGACAATTATTTGTGTTTTGTTGTGATTGTACCTGGAATATGGTGTAAAATCCCGATCCCCACAATAACACGGGATATACAGACCAAAGGACAAACTGCCGGAGGGTCGGGGCAGAGTGACAATTATTTGTGTTTTGTTGTGATTGTACCTGGAATATGGTGTAAAATCCCGATCCCCACAATAACACGGACTATACAGACCAAAGGACAAACTGCCGGAGGGTCGGGGCAGGGTGACAATTATTTGTGTTTTGTTGGGATTGTACCTGGAATATGGTGTAAAATCCCGATCCCCACAATAACACGGACTATACAGACCAAAGGACAAACTGCCGGAGGGTCGGGGCAGGGTGACAATTATTTGTGTTTTGTTGGGATTGTACCTGGAATATGGTGTAAAATCCCGATCCCCACACTAACACGGGTTACACAGACCAAAGGACAAACTGCCGGATGGTCGGGCAGAGTGACAATTATTTGTGTTTTGTTGAGATTGTACCTGGAATATGGTGTAAAATCCCGATCCCCACAATAACACGGACTATACAGACCAAAGGACAAACTGCCGGAGGGTCGGGCAGAGTGACAATTATTTGTGTTTTGTTGTGATTGTACCTGGAATATGGTGTAAAATCCCGATCCCCACACTAACACGGGTTATACAGACCAAAGGACAAACTGCCGGAGGGTCGGGGCAGAGTGACAATTATTTGTGTTTTGTTGAGATTTTACCTGGAATATGGTGTAAAATCCCGATCCCCACACTGACACGGGTTATACAGACCAAAGGACAAACTGCCGGAGGGTCGGGGCAGAGTGACAATTATTTGTGTTTTGTTGGGATTGTACCTGGAATATGGTGTAAAATCCCGATCCCCACACTAACACGGGTTACACAGACCAAAGGACAAACTGCCGGAGGGTCGGGGCAGAGTGACAATTATTTGTGTTTTGTTGGGATTGTACCTGGAATATGGTGTAAAATCCCGATCCCCACACTAACACGGGTTATACAGACCAAAGGACAAACTGCCGGAGGGTCCGGGCAGAGTGACAATTATTTGTGTTTTGTTGGGATTGTACCTGGAATATGGTGTAAAATCCCGATCCCCACACTAACACGGGTTATACAGACCAAAGGACAAACTGCCGGAGGGTCCGAGTCAGAGTGACAATTATTTGTGTTTTGTTGGGATTGTACCTGGAATATGGTGTAAAATCCCGATCCCCACACTAACACGGGTTATACAGACCAAAGGACAAACTGCCGGAGGGTAGTGGCAGAGTGACAATTATTTGTGTCTTGTTGGGATTGTACCTGGAATATGGTGTAAAATCCCGATCCCCACACTAACACGGGTTATACAGACCAAAGGACAAACTGCCGGAGGGTCCGGGCAGAGTGACAATTATTTGTGTTTTGTTGGGATTGTACCTGGAATATGGTGTAAAATCCCGATCCCCACACTAACACGGGTTATACAGACCAAAGGACAAACTGCCGGAGGGTCCGAGTCAGAGTGACAATTATTTGTGTTTTGTTGGGATTGTACCTGGAATATGGTGTAAAATCCCGATCCCCACACTAACACGGGTTATACAGACCAAAGGACAAACTGCCGGAGGGTCGGGGCAGAGTGACAATTATTTGTGTTTTGTTGGGATTGTAACTGGAATATGGTGTAAAATCCCGATCCCAACACTAACACGGGTTATACAGACCAAAGGACAAACTGCCGGAGGGTCGGGGCAGAGTGACAATTATTTGTGTTTTGTTGGGATTGTAACTGGAATATGGTGTAAAATCCCGATCCCCACACTAACACGGGTTATACAGACCAAAGGACAAACTGCCGGAGGGTCCGGGCAGAGTGACAATTATTTGTGTTTTGTTGGGATTGTAACTGGAATATGGTGTAAAATCCCGATCCCCACACTAACACGGGTTATACAGACCAAAGGACAAACTGCCGGAGGGTCGGGGCAGAGTGACAATTATTTGTGTTTTGTTGGGATTGTACCTGGAATATGGTGTAAAATCCCGATCCCAACACTAACACGGGTTACACAGACCAAAGATCAAACTGCCGGAGGGTCCGGGCAGAGTGACAATTATTTGTGTTTTGTTGGGATTGTACCTGGAATATGGTGTAAAATCCCGATCCCCACACTAACACGGGTTATACAGACCAAAGGACAAACTGCCGTTGGGTCCGGGCAGAGTGACAATTATTTGTGTTTTGTTGGGATTGTACCTGGAATATGGTGTAAAATCCCGATCCCCACACTAACACGGGTTATACAGACCAAAGGACAAACTGCCGGAGGGTCGGGCAGAGTGACAATTATTTGTGCTTTGTTGGGATTGTCCCTGGAATATGGTGTAAAATCCCGATCCCCACACTAACACGGGTTATACAGACCAAAGGACAAACTGCCGGAGGGTCCGGGCAGATTGACAATTATTTGTGTTTTGTTGAGATTGTCCCTGGAATATGGTGAAAAATCCCGATCCCCACACTAACACGGGTTATAGAGACCAAAGGACAAACTGACGGAGGGTCGGGCAGCATCTGTGGAGGGAAATGGACCGTCCACACTTCGGGCCGAGACCCTCCCTCTGGACTGAGGGTGGACGGGCAATAGTCAGAGAAAAGAGGTGAGGTGTTGGGATGGGGCAAGAGCTGGGGAGTGAGAGGTGGATCCAGGTGAGGGGGAAGGTGTGCAGGTGGAAATAGTGTCAGGGGTGGGAGGTGAGTGGTTGGGGCAACACGGGGCTGCAGAAGATGGAAATTAATTCCATAGAGGATGAACAAAGAGGGTATTTGTTATACAGAGTGCGATGAAGATTCACCAGACTGATCCCTGGAGTGGTGGGGGTCATCATATGGTGAAAGATCGAATGTGATAACCCTTTCATTTAGAGAATCGGGGACTGAGAGGTGAACACATTGAGATTCACAACATCATTACCGGCTGGACCAGGGATCCCAGTCTCTGAAACAGGGATGGACTGTCCGGGACTGAGATGAGGGGAAATGCCTCCACTCCGAGGGTGGTGAATGTCTGTAAATCCCCACCACAGAGGGCGGTGAAGACTCGGTGATCGTCCCCACGTAAGACAGAGGCCGGCAGATGTGTGGAGACCGAAGGGATGGAGGAAATGAGGATCGGGCAGAAACATGTGGCCGAGATGGGAGAGCAGCCGCCATCTTGTTGATAGTTAGAGGGGCTGAATGGCCACGTCCTGCTGTTTCTCACTTGATGTCTCAGTGTTCCTGTCCAGTGAGGCAGGAGGAATGTGAATAGAAATTAGTGTTTATAAACATAGACTGATTTACATGAAACCTGCACAATTCTGTTCTGGATCTAAAATGTCGGTCGGATCGGAACGGGATTCGAACCCGTAACAGTGACCCAGGGAGGTGGAGGGCGGGACGGGAATATACGGAGGGAAAATGTTAAACGTGTACCCGGTGTAAACATGGAATAATGTGGGAGATGCGGTGGGGAGGTCGGGCAGCGTGTGAGGGGCGAGGAGTGGAGTCACCGGGTCACGTGGGAGACCCTCCACCTGTCACGTGATCCCGTTTTACCGCGGATCCGCAGCATCTGCAACACACACAAAATGCTGGCGGAACACAGCAGGCTAGGCAGCATCTACAGGGAGAAGCTCTGTCGACGTTTCGGGCCGAGACCCTTCGTCAGGACTGACTGAAAGGAAAGATAGTAAGAGATTTGAAAGTACGAGGGGAGGGGGAAATGCGAAATGATAGAAGAAGACCAGAGGGGGTGGGGTGAAGCTGAGAGCTATAAGGTGATTGGCAAAAGGGATACAGAGCTGGAGAAGGGAAAGGATCATGGGATGGGAGGCCTCGGGAGAAAGAAAGAGGGAGGGGGGGGCACCAGAGGGAGATGGAGAACGGGTAGAGTGACGGGCAGAAAGAGAGAAAAGAAGGAGGAGGGTGGAAAAAAAAAACTAAATATATCAGGGATGGGGTAAGAAGGGGAGGAGGGTCATTAACTGAAGTTAGAGAAGTCAATGTTCATGCCATCAGGTTGGAGGCTACCCAGCCGGTATATGTTATTGTTCCTCCAACCTGAGTGTGGCTTCATCTTGACAGTAGAGGAGGCCATGGATTGACATATCAGAATGGGAATGGGACGTGGAATTAAAATGTGTGGCCACTGGGAGATCCTGCTTTCCCTGGCAGACCGAGCGTAGGTGTTCAGCGAAATGGTCTCCCAGTCTGCGTCGGGTCTCACCAAAGGCCACACCGGGAGCACCGGACGCAGTATACCACACCAGCCGACTCACAGGTGAAGTGTCGCCTCACCTGGAAGGACTGTCTGGGGCCCTGAATGGTGGTGAGGAAGGAAGTGTAAGGGCAGGTGTAGCACTTGTTCTGCTTACAAGGATAAGTGCCAGGAGGGAGATCGGTGGGGAGGGATGGGGGGACAAGGGAGTCGCATAGGGAGCGATCCCTGCGGAAAGCAGAAAGGGAATGTGGAGGGAAAGATGTGCTTGGTAGTGGGATCCCGTCGGAGGTGGCGGAAGTTACGGAGAATTATACGTTGGACCCGGAGGCTGGTGGGGTGGTAGGTGAGGACAAGGGGAACCCTATCCTGAGTCGGGTGGTGGGCAGATGGGGTGAGGACAGATGTGCGGGAAATGGGAGAGATGCGTTTCAGAGCAGAGGTGATGACAGACAGACATACTTTATTGACCCCGAGGGAAACTGGGTTTCGTTACAGACGCACCACCAAGAATAGTGAAGAAATATTGCAATATAAAACCATAAATAATAATAAGTTAATCATGCCCAGTGGAAATAAGTCCAGGGCCCGCCTATTGGCTCAGGGTGTCTGACACTCTGAGGGAGGAGTTGTAAAGTTTGATGGCCACAGGCAGGAATGACTTCCTATGATGCTCAGTGTTACATCTCGGTGGAATAAGTCTCTGGCTGAATGTACTCCTGTGCCTAACCATTACATTATGGAGTGGATGGGAGTCATTGTCCAAGATGGCATGCAACTTGGACAGCATCCTCTTTTCTGACACCACCGTCAGAGCCCCTTTGTTTAAAAAAGGAAGACATCTTCTTCGTCCTGGAATGAAAAGCCTCATCCTGAGAGCAGATGCGGCGGAGACGGAGGAATTGCGAAAAGGGGATAGCATTTTTGCAAGAGACAGGGTGGGAAGAATAATAGTCCAGGTAGCTGTGAGAGTCTGTAGGCTTATAGTAGATATCAGTAGATAAGCCATCTCCAGAGATGGAGACAGAAAGATCAAGAAAGGGGAGGGAGGTGTCGGAAATGGACCAGGTAAATTTGAGGGCAGGGTGAAAGTTGGAGGCAAAGTTAATGAAGTCAACGAGCTCAGCATGCGTGCAGGAGGCAGACACAATGCAGTTGTCGATGTAGCGAAGGAAAAGAGGGGGATGGATACCCGTATAGACTTGGAACATGGACTGTTCCACATAACCAACAAAAAGGCAGGCATAGCTGGGACCCAGGCGGGTGTCCATGGCTACACCCTTGGTTTGGAGGAAGTGGGAGGAGACAAAGGATAAATTATTGAGAGTAAGAACTAATTCCGCTAGACGGAGGAGAATGGTTGTAGAGGGGAATTGTTTAGGACTGGAATCCAAAAAGAAGCGGAGAGCTTTGAGACCTTCCTGGTCGGGGGTGGAGGTATATAGGGACTGGACGTCCATGGAGAAAATGAGGCGGAGGGGGCGAGGGAACTTAAAACCATTGAAAAAATTCAAAGCGTGAGAAGTGTCACGGACATAGGTGGGAAGGGATTGAACAAGGGGGGGATAAGACAGTATCAAGGTATGCAGAAATGAGTTGGGTGGATATATATCTGCCCACTTACCTGGTGACGCGCATGCTTGGTGGAGCAGGAGCAATCTGAGACAATGGGTCTACCTGGACAGGCAGGTTCAAGGTATCAAGGTATGCAGTAGTGAGTTCTGTGGGGCAGGAGCAATCTGAGACAATGGGTCCACCTGGACAGGCAGGTTCAAGGTATCAAGGTATGCAGAAATGAGTTATGTGGGGCAGGAGCAATCTGAGAAATGGGTCCACCTGGACAGGCAGGTTCAAGGTATCAAGGTAAGCAGAAATGAGTTGGGTGGGGCAGGAGCAACCTGAGACAATGGGTCCACCTGGACAGGCAGGTTCAAGGTATCAAGGTATGCAGAAATGAGTTGGGTGGGGCAGGAGCAATCTCAGACAATGGGTCCACCTGGACAGGCAGGTTCAAGGTATCAAGGTATGCAGAAATGAGTTAGGAGGGGCAGGAGCAATCTCAGACAATGGGTCTACCTGGACAGGCAGGTTCAAGGTATCAAGGTATGCAGAAATGAGTTCTGTGGGGCAGGAGCAATCTGAGACAATGGGTCCACCTGGACAGGCAGGTTCAAGGTATCCACTACTTCTGGTAGGCTTTTTCTGTACATTGGTGTTTCCATTCTAGGTCTTGATGCAACCAGTCAATATACTCTTCACCTCACATCTATTGGAGTTTTTCAAAGTTTTAGATACCAAATCTTTGCAAACTTCTAAGGAAGTGGAGGCATTTCTTTGTACTTTGTAATGGCACTGCATGCTATGCTGGACCCAGAACAGATCCTCTGAAATGATAACACTAAGGAATTTGAAGTTGCTGACCCTCTTCACCTCTGATCCTCCAATGAGGACAGGCTCTTGGACATCGGTTTCCTCGGCTCCCTGGTCTTGCTGACGTTGAATGAGAGTTGTTGTTGTGGGCACCAGTCAGCTGTGTCTAATCTCCCTCCTATATGCTGCTTTGCCCAAGGACAGTGGTGTCATCAGCAAACTTAAATCTGGCATTGAAGCTTTGCTTGGCCTCCCAGTATAAAGTGAGTAGGGCAGGGAACTAATCATACAGCCTTGAAGTGCACCAGTGTTGATGGTGATTGTGGAGGAGATGTTGCCAATCTGAACTGACTAGGGTCTGCAAGTGAGGAAATTGAGGATTCGATTCAAGTCAAGTCAACTTTTATTGTCATTTCAACCATAAATGCTGGTACAGTGCATAGTAAAAATGAGACAACGTTTTTCAGGACCATGGTTTACATGACACAGTACAAAAAACTAGACTGAACTACGTAAATAAAAAAAACACAGAGAAAGCTATACTAGACTACAGACCTACACTGGACTGCATAAAGTGCACAAAAACAGTACTGGCATTACAGTAAATAATAAACAGTTGCACAAGTAGGTGTTGAGGCCTAGGTCTTGAAGCAAATTGATTTGTTTTGAGGGGTTAATAGTATTGAATGCAAAACTGTAGTAAGTGAAGAGCTAATGAAATGGCTTCTGCTATGGACCTGTGGTGGTGAAAGGTAAATTAGAATGGATCTAAGTCACTGCTCAGGCAGCGATTGGTATGTTTGGTCACCAACCTCTCAGAACACTTTTTCTGAGTGTTTTCTGGGGTCAAAAAGGACAGGGAGGGAGGGAATTGAAGTTGGGGAGAACACTTCTAATGAGGGAAAATATCATAGCTACATAAAGGGAGAGCGACACGAGGCATCATCTACAGAGTCTGTGTGGGTAACAGAACCAGGAATGGAGCAATCATCCTTTTGCAAGTATTCCATAGGTCCCCCAGTAGACACTAAGGAGCAGGTTGGTAGGCAAATTTTAGAAAGATATAAAATTAACAGGGAAAAGTCGTGGGAGAAATCAGATTCCCTCATTTTGATTGGCACTTCTGTTGTAAGAGATGTAGGAGGGGCAGAATTTGTTGGGTATGCCCAGGAAAGTGTTGTGATATGTGGACAGGCCAACTAGAGGAGAGGCCATACTGGATCTAGACTAGGCAGTGAACCTGGTCAGGTGACGACTCTCTTGATGGGTGAGGATTTCAGGAGTGATCACAGCTCTATGACCTTTAGCTGGTCTTGGACAAGAATAGGAGCAGACAGTATGGGAAAGTATTTCATGGGGGAGGGTTGATTACAATGGTATTAAGCAGGTACTTGAGAGCATAAATTGAGAACAGATGTTCTCAAGCAAATGTATATTGAAAATCTGAATATTTTTTAGGGAGCACTTGCGTAGGGTTCTAGATAGGTTTGTCCTTATGAGGCAGGTAAAGGATGATAATATGAAAGAATCATGGTTGACAAGAGAAATGGAGCATTTAGTCAAGGAAGAAGGAAGAGTACTTGAGGTTTAGAAAACAAAGATCAGTTAAGGTAGCTAAGAAAGAGCTCAAGAAGTGATTTAACAGTGCTAGGAGGGGACTTGAAGGCTTAGGATTAAGGAAAGACCAGCTCGAAAGAGGCGTTGGCTCTGGGTAAGCTTCTGTTAAGGTTCCCTTTTTTCCCCTCACTGTACATAGTGTAATAAATGGCTGTTGTGTGTTCCTGTTAGGTGTTGGAGTCCTGAGAGACTCGATCTCCCAAGGAGCTACTTCTGCATGAAGTGCATCCAGCTGCAGCTCCTTGAAGACCATGCTAGGGATCTGGAACAGCAGCTGGATGACTTGCTTGTATGGGAGAGTGAGAAGATAATCGATCAGATTTGCAGGGAAGCAGTCATTCCAAAGTTGCAGAAGGCAAGTAGTTGGGTGACTATCAGGAGAAATGGAAAAGTGAATAGGCAGTTAGCGCCGAGCACCCCTGTGGCCATTCCTCTCAATGAGTAACACACTTTGGATACTGTTGTGGGGTATGACCTCCAAGGGGAATGCCACAGAAACCAGACTGCTAGCACTGAGCATAGATCTGTGGTGCAGAAGGGAAAGAGGGAGAAGAGAGGAGTGGTGGTGACATGGGCGAGTGTCAGTAGTCAGGAGAATAGGCAAGAGATTCTCTGAGCGTGAACGGGACACCGTAATGGTACATTGCCTCCCAGGTGCCAGAGTCAGGGATGACTCACATTGCGTCATTTGGAAAGGGAGGGAGAGCAGCCAGATGTCTCGGTATTTATAGGTACCAATGACGTAGGAAGGAAAAGCAAAGAGGTCCTGAAAAGAGAATTTAGAGAGCTAGGTGAAAAGCTGAGAGGCAGGACTTCCAGGGTAGTAATTTCTGAATTGCTGCCTGTGCCACGTGCCAGCGAGCATAGAAACTGGATGATTTGCCAGATAAATTCATGGCTGAGAAGCTGGTTCAGGGGGCAGGGTTAAGATTCTTGGATCATTGGGATCTATTCTGGGGGAGGTATGACCTGTACAAAAGTGACGGGTTGCACCTGGTCATGCACTTTGGTAGAGGAAATAAATGTGCAGAGTGTTTTCTAAATGGGGAGAAAATCCAACCATCTGAGATGCAAAGGGATTTGGGAGTCCTTGTACAGAGCACCCTAAAGGTTAACTTGCAGGTAGTCGGTGGTGAGAAAGGCAAATGCAATGTTTGCATTCATTTCAATAGGTCTAGAACATGAGCAGGGATGTGATGCTGAAGCTTTATAAGGCACTGGTGAGGCCTTACCTTGAGTAATATGAACAGTTCTGGGCTCATTTAAGAAAAGATGTACTGGCATTAGAGAAGTACAGAGGAGGTTCACAAAGGTGATTCCAGGAATGAAGGGGTTATTGTACAGGGAACGTTTGATGGCTCTGGGTCTGTACTTGCTGGAATTTAGAAGGGTGGGGGGGGGGGATCTCATTGAACGTTGAAAGACCTTGACAGAGTAGATGTGGAAAGGATGTTTACAATGATGGAGTCAAGGACAAGAGGACGCAGCCTCAGGATAGCTGGGGATCCATTTACAACCGAGATTCAGAGAAATTTCTTTAGCCAGAGGGTGGTGAATTTGTGGAACTTATTACCACAAGCAGCTGTGGAGGCCAGGTTGTTGGGTGTACAAGGCATCAAAGGTTACGGGGAGAAGGCTGGGGAGTGGGGCGGAGTAGGGGAGAAATAAAAGGATCAGCCAGGATTGAATGGCGGAGCAGGCTCGATGGGCCATATAGCTTAATTCTCCACCCGTGTCTTATGGTAAAACCCCATGTTTTACAAGTATATGAAAAAGAGGATGGCTAGAGTGACGGCAGGACTGATCAGGGAAGAGCGAAGAAACATGCCTGGAGTCAGGGGAGTTGGGGGAGGTCATTAAGTATTTTGCTTCAGTGAGGGGAATCTTGATAAATGTGAAGTCAGTGAGGAACAGTTCAATGTGCTGGAACATATGAAGGTTAAGAAAGAAGATGTCTTGGAACTTTTTTAAAAAAAATATCAGGGTAGGTAAGTCTCTGGGGCTGGATAGATTGTACCACAAGTTACTATGGGAGTGAAAGAGGAGATTCATATCACTGGCAGTGATCTTTGCATCCTCGGCCACTGGCGTAGTACTAGAAGTTGTACCAGAGGGTGGCAAATGTTTCCTTTTCTTCAGGAAAGGTAATAAGGATTACCCTGGGAATTGCAGACCAGTGAGACTTGCGTCAGTACTGGGCAAACTAATGGGGGGAGGATTCTTAGAGACAGGATTTGTGAGCATTTGGAGGAGGACAGGCTGATTAGGGATAATCAGCATAGTTTTGAGTGAAGCAGGTTGGAAATCACGAGCTTGATTTACTGCTTTGTGGAAGTTACAAACTGAAGATGGGGCAGTAATTGTGCATATGGATTTCAGTAAGGCATTCAATAAGCTTTCCAATGTTAGGTCAGAAAATCAGTAGGCATGGGATCCAGGGAAGCTTTGCATGTATGCAGAATTAGCTTGCCCATGGAAGACAGAGGATAGTAATACACGGAGTGTATTCTGCCTGGAGGTCTGTGACTAGAGGCCTTCCACAGGGATCTATTCTGGGACCCCAGCTCTTTTGTAATTTTTATAAACAACTTGAATGTCAAAGTTGAAGGGTGGGTTAGTAAGTTTGATAACAAGGGTTGATAATGTTGTAGATGGTGTAGAAGCTCGTCATAAAGTACAATGGGCACTGATAGGATGTACAGATGGGCTGAGAGATGGCAGGTGGAATTGAAGCTGGAATTCATCCTTGCCAAGTGTGAAGTGATACAAAGTTGAATCTGTATTCCCAGGATTCTTGACAGCGTAGAGGAAAGAAGTATCTTGTGGTCCGCATCTATAGATCCCTTCAAGTTGCCACACAAGTTGATGAGGTTAATAAGGAGGCATGTGGTGTGTTGGCCTTCATCAGCCGGGTGATTTGAGTTCAAGAGCCGTGACGCTGCAGCTCTGTAAAACTATTTAGACTTCACTTGGAGTCTTGTGTTCAGACCCGTCACCTTATCATTAAGAAGGATGTGGAAGCCTTAAGGGAGGATGCAGAGGAGATTTACCAGGATGCTGCCTGGATTGGAGCATGTCTAATGAGGAAAGGTTTGGTGAGCTAAGGCTTTTCTGTATGGGGCGAAGGAGGATGAAATGCAATTTGATAGGTGTGTAAGATAAAGGGCATAGATAGTGGACAACCAGCGCCTTTTTTAATTTAACACGGTGCTCAGTGCACAGAACACACTGCTGAGGATGATAATGGAGGCTGATACATTCAGGACATTTAAGACATTCATGTGCATAGGCACATGGATAAAAGAAAACTGGAGTGCTATGTGAGAAAGAAGGGTTAGATTGATCTTGGATTGGGTTAAAAGGATTGCGTAACATTGCGGCCTGTACTGTGCTGTATTGATCTATGTTCCAATACTTTCAATTCAAGGGGTAACAGTATTTGCTTGAAGGCCTGAAAGAAGAATTAAAACTCTGGTATTTTTTTTAATTGTTTATAGCAGAAGCTTCTTTGTTAAGGATAGTTCCTTTTAGAAAGCAGTTTGACAGATAGTCAACAGTTCCTGGTGCCAGCAATGAGTATCCCTTTCTTAGGGAAAAAACATACTCCAATGTGTGCAGACATACTTTTCTCTCCCAGAATGATAGTGGGATTGATTTACAAGCCATAAGGTTAATGTTCAATTGAATAGTTTTTGAGTGCTGTATTGTACGTCTCAATTTGGCACAACTATAATTTTAATGGCAAGAATCAGTAGAAAGAAGGTTGCTGCTTTTTTTTCTTATCTGAGCAATGTGATTTTCTTTACAGGCAGAGACGATGTCAATGGAGGACTTGGTGAAAACGCTTATGGTCGGAAGTCGCTGGGGCAAGAGCTGAGGGTTAACAATGTGACCACTGATGTAAGCAGCATTCAGCATGGGAGTCGTGCTTTAGCTACAAAGGAGATGAGGAAATCACAGGGTAAGCTGACTATCCAGATAAACATTAATTTTGCCTAGAAAGGTATTCTGTAAAGCATCCTTAGTGCTGCAGAAGTTTAAAGGCTGAAGGGTCTCGACCTGAAGCATCGACTGTCTGTTTCCCTCTATGATGTTAATTGACCCACTGAATTCCTCCAGCATTTTCCGTGTTGCAAGGAGAATTGGAGTTAATGTCCATGTCCTTTGTCAAAACTATGAAACAGAGTAAGCAAGTTAGATTTCAGTAACAGAGGTTAAGAGGATTGAGCAAACAAAATGATAATCTGTTTGAATCAGATCACATCTGGACCAACTGTTACTTTCCAAGGACTAGTTTCGTAGAGTGGAACATTGATTCCTTTGTATACAGAAGACTTTCAGGGTGATGTGTTTGACAATGGAAGAGGTGGGCGAGCTACTCAGATGGAAGAGTCTGAACACGTGGATGGTGGAACAAGTCCATTCAGGGGTGATGCCCAACGTCACTTATTTGCATAAAGAATAATAGAAGTCATGTGACCAGCCTCATTGAAAGGAATCAAAATTGATACATTTTCTCTAATTCTGTTAAATTGAGTTGGAGATGGTGGGGGGGGGGGGTAACACTGGGGTTGAAAGCACAGGAGAGCCATGATCTAATTGGTCTGTGGATCCGAGGCCCCGCCCACTTACCCAGTGACGCGCTGACGACATTGCGCATGCTCAGTCCGGGAAGGGCGGTGTTGTTTTTCGTTCTTTGTTGAAGCGGGACGGTGGTGGGATCGGGATCGGGATCGGGATCGGGAAGGGGTCCTCACCCTCGCCCCTTGGGGCGGGGAGCCGGGAACGGATCATTCTCTGCGGGGCGACACCAAGAATTTCCTTTCGGTGAGTATTGAAGCAGGTCCGGAGCGGGGAGGTCTGATGTTAGGCAGTGAAACCCATTAACTTTCCCGAACTGGAGAACAAAAGGTGGGGGTGGGGGAGGGAGAGAGAAACACAAGGTGATCGGTGAAACCTGAAGGGGGAGGGGATGAACTTTCCCGAACTGGCGGCCTCGCCTCGCTTCCTTCACAGAATCTGCCGGGGTCGGTCCGGGTTGTGAGACCTTCACACCGAACCGTCTGAGATGAGCCGCCGCTCAGCCCCTGTTGTTCTGGTCCTGTTAGCAGGATGAAGTAAAACATGTTTCTATCTTGTTACTGACAGAGAAATGTACAATTTGTGTTCCGTGTGTTATCTGAATGTACTTGCCTGTGATGCTGCCACAAGTCAGTGTTTCTTTGTCCCTGTACCTTCCCGTACTTGTGAACTTGGCAATAAATTCAACAGGACCTGAGAAATCTCAGTGAGATTTGATTAGTGATGATCATCTTGGCAGCTCGGTAGGTCGAATGTATGAGACAGGACACTGTTAAATGCAAAACCCTGAACAGCGTTGATGATCAGAGGGATCTTAGACTCCCTGAGAGAGACTGCACAGATTGATCGGGTGGTTAAGAAGGCAAATGGCGTGGTTGTCTTTATTAGTTGAAGCACTGAGTTCAAAAGTCGGGAAGTCGTGTTGCAGCTTTGTAAAACTAGTTAGACCACATCTGGAGTGTTTCATACAGTTCTGGTCGCCCCCATTCTTGGAAGGATGTCGGGGCTTTGGACAGGGCTCAGAAGAGGTTTACCAGGACCCTGCCTGGATTAGAGGGCATGAGCTATAACGAGAGGCTGGACAAACTTGTGTTGTTTTCTCCAGAGCGGCGCAGGCCGGGGTGAGACTGGACGGACGTTTATACGATTACGAGAGGGATAGAGTGGACAGACGGTATATTTTTCCCAGGGTTGAAATATCTAAGATAAGAGGCCATCCATTTGAGGTGAGAGGGGGTAGGTTAATGGAGATATGAGGGGCGTGTATGTTTTTCCTCACCAAGTCTGCTGGGTCGGTCGCTGGACTTTGCTCCCCGGGGCGACCCTCCGCTCTGACGCAGTAATCACCCCGCGCATGCTCACAGCCCCCGGATGGGCGGTGGTTTGTTTTTTATCCCGTTCGTCGTTGAAGCGGATCGTCTGGGGGATCGGGAGTGGCAGGGAAAGGGTCCTCGCCCCCTCCCTGATGTTGGGCAGTGAGTCTCGTTAACTTCCCGAACTGTCGGCCATTTACTCATTTTCCAACTCTCTGGGCCCCTCTAAGACGGACACACTTCACTGATCTCTCCCTGCGAACCAGCAACCCAGGCGGTCAATCTCCACACAATTAAAATGGCGAATCAGCCTCAGGGCAAAGGGGCGCCTATTTCAAACAGAGATTCGGAGACATTTCTGTAGCCAGAGTGTGGTGAATGTGTGGAATTAGCAGAGGGAGCTGTGGGGGTATTTACTAGGTTCTTGAGTGGTTACGATGAGAAGGCTGAGGAGGGGGAAAAAGGTCAGCTTGATTGAATGACGGAGTAGACTCGATGGGCCAAACGGCCTAATTCTGCTCCTATGTCCTATGAAGCCGGTTTGTTGTCGGGAAGACGCGCCCACCGGTCACGGTATCCTGTTTTCCGCTCTTATTCTGCCGTAGATCTGCAGGCTGCGGGTTTTTCCCGAGGCCCCGCCCCGGCTCTGTCGATGTGAAAATCGCATCGCGCATGCTCAGATAAACCGCTTTTAATCCTGGTGATACGTATCTTCTCCCTAATCGGGGTGGGTGAGAAAGGAGAATGCCCCAGGTTGTGGAGATCTTTCATTTTACCGAGGGAGTGGGAAGTCCAGAAGGAGTTCACGTAGGGGAGACTAGGTTCTGTGATGAGCTGATCTGTATCCGTAACTCTGCAGTTCCTTGCAGCCACGGGCAAAGCAGTCGCCGTACCAATGCGTGGAGTATCCGGATGGGAAACTTTTTATGATGCATTGATAAAATTTGCTGATGGGCAAAGTGTATATTCCAAAGTTCTTATGGTTTGTTCTAGCTTTGTTATTTTCAGATCTTTTATACAGTAGTATTGTGGTGAGCATTTGGTCCATAACGACAGATGAGGCAGCTCATTAAACTCAATAACAGTTTTATCGTGATAAACACAAAATAGACCGGCCAGCACGACCCAACCAGTCTCATACAGACGGGAGGTGACCATCACACACCCTGGTTACAGTTAGTGTGACCCAGAAATACACAAGCAAGTAACTGTATAATCCAAGCTAAAAGGTAACAATAAATGAACTGGAACATCCCATCCTAATCCCACAAAAGCATTTTAACACAAGAACAATAAACAGTGCTGCTCATTAGAAATGTAGGGGGTGGGCTGTTGACCAACCCCTCCTCCTGAGGACCATCAGTGATCGTCCTTGATCCCGTCTCCCAGCTGATTCCATCTGCTCATTCCCCGCCCATCTTGTTCAACCTCTGTCCAGCCTGTATCCCACCACCTCAATGATATATATCAACATCTTGTTCAACCACTGTCCAGCCTGTATCCCACCACCTCAATGATATATATCAACCATCTTGTTCAATCTCTGTCCAGTCTGTATCCCACCACCTCAATGATATATATCAACATCTTGTTCAACCTCTGTCCAGCCTGTATCCCACCACCTCAATGATATATATCAACCATCTTGTTCAACCTCTGTCCAGCCTGTATCCCAGCAACTCAATGATATATATCAACCATCTTGTTCAATCTCTGTCCAGTCTGTATCCCACCAACTCAATGATATATATCAACCATCTTGTTCAATCTCTGTCCAGCCTGTATCCCACCACCTCAATGATATATATCAAACTTCTTGTTCAACCTCTGTCCAGCCTGTATCCCATCACCTCAATGATATATATCAACCATCTTATTCAACCTCTGTCCACTCTGTATCCCATCACCTCAATGATATATATCAACATCTTGTTCAATCTCTGTCCAGTCTGTATCCCATCACCTCAATGATATATATCAACCATCTTGTTCAACCTCTGTCCAGCCTGTATCCCACTACCTCAATGATATATACCAACCATCTTTTTCAACCTCTGTCCAGCCTGTATCCCAGCACCTCAATGATATATATCAACCATCTTGTTCAACCTCTGTCCAGTCTGTATCCCACCACCTCAATGATATATATCAACCATCTTGTTCCACCTCTGTCCAGCCTGTATCCCACCAGCTCAATGATATATATCAACCTGCTTGTTCAATCTCTGTCCAGTCTGTATCCCACCACCTCAATGATATATATCAACATCTTGTTCAACCTCTGTCCAGTCTGTATCCCACCACCTCAATGATATATATCAACCATCTTGTTCAACCTCTGTCCAGCCTGTATCCCACCACGTCAATGATATATATCAACATCTTGTTCAATCTCTGTCCAGTCTGTATCCCACCACCTCAATGATATATATCAACCATCTTGTTCAATCTCTGTCCAGTCTGTATCCCACCACCTCAATGATATATATCAACCATCTTGTTCAACCTCTGTCCAGTCTGTATCCCACCAACTCAATGATATATATCAACCTTCTAGTTCAATCTCTGTCCTGCCTGTATGCCACCAGCTCAATGATATATATATCAACCTGCTTGCTCAATGTTAGTCCAGCCTGTATCCCAATGCCGCAATGATGTATTTCAGCAATCTCTCTTCTAAACTTTGTCTTCATTGTGAAGTTTAGTATTGCACCTTTCTATTTATTTATTTATTTATTTATTTGTGTGCCTGTCTGTTTGTTTAGTTAGTTAGTTGTTGTTCGCTGGGAATACCAGAGGTTTAGTTGGACACAACACGTGACAGGGTAAAAGCAACCATTTCAATTTTAGATTCACCATTACAAAATGGCTGCACTGTTAGTCTTTGTCATAACGGAACTCACAGCATCTGATGTTGAGTTTGTTATTTCCTTTTTCGGTTATTTTCAGTGAGCCATTTCCTATGTTTCCAGGGTAACGGCCCGTCAGAGCTGCAGCAAGTGTTGCAGTTTTTATCGCTCTGTGGTCACCGCCTCTCAGTGTAGAGACAGTGGCCTCGGGAGCAAATGTAACAGAGTGATAGTGGGGGGAAAGGATGCTGTGAGCATTGTCTGTGTGGAATGTGTTACACCAGGGTCAGAATGAACACAGAACTAACAGAGTGGTTGGGGTGGGGTGGCATTTACAGTTCAGGGTGGCAATCAGTTACTATCTGTGCATTAAAATGAAGAGGGAGAAAATACCACAGTTGCAGGAAATTTAAAGTAAGGAAGGGAAAATACTGGAGACGCTCAGCAGATCGGCAGCATCTTGGACAGTCTCAGTTCTGGAACTGGGTCTTCCACCATTTCTCCTTTCAGAGACGTAGTCTGATGTACTGAGCTCCCAGCATTTTCTACTTTATAATTTTACATTTTGTTCCTGCTACATTGCAGGAAACATGGCAGCCCGCTCTGCTGTGCAAGATCCCACACAGCGATGACATAGAGATCAAATGTGATCGGTTTAGCTGCTGGGGTCAGGCTGAAGTGTATCCGCATCCTCTATACAGACTGGGGAACCAGCCTGAGCACCGGCCCCGGCAGAGGGTCATTAGGTTCCAATTCCACCTTAGTTTGTGAATCGGAAATGGCAGGAACTCCACGGCAAATTGCCGGCACCAAGGCGTCTTTGTATGGGTGATAATATTGGGCTGGTGACTCTGATGATATGGAATTGGCAGTATACGGGCTACAGTCCAGGTTGGTAATTCTGCAGCTGGGATCGGAATTTTCTCAGTCTGCAGTGAAGCTGAAATCCCGGGCGGTTGGGGATTGGTTATGGGGAAATCACAGTCAACACTGTCCAATAGGATATCATATCTGTCAAGTATTTTGGAGATTATTTAAGAATGAACTAGGGCGTTAGGTGAAGTTGGGCAGTGATGTTGTTCATCTGAACTTTGGTAAAGTCTGTAACAAGATCCTGCATGGCAGCTGATCGGGGAGGTTCGGTCACGTGGGATTCACAGGGGCCTGGCGAGGTGGATTCACACCGGGCTAGAGAACAAGAAGGAGAGGGGGATGAATGTAGATGGTTCTAACGAATGGAGGCCTGTGACGAGTGGGATGTGAGTGTCAGTGTTGAGATCTCTGTAATTTACTATTCATGCCATTGATTTGTATATGAATGTACATGGCTACACAGAGTATTATGTATCGTTGTGTTCACCCTACTGTAGTAAATATATTATCAAGCTGGAGAGGGTGCAGAAGAGATTGCTGAAGATGTTGCCTGGACTAGAGGGCCGAGTCATAGGAAGCATTTGGCTGAGCTGGATCTTTAGTCCAGATGAGAATGAGGGTGACAGTGTAGGAGTTCATGAAATCAAGATGGGATATAAATAATGAGGTTGGTCGTGGCATTTTCCCCAGGATTCAAGATTCAAAAATGTTTGATGTCATTCTAGTACACAAGTGTAAAAGAGAACAAAATAATTCATACTCTGGATCCAAAGCAAGACAGAAAAAAAAATGATTGAGACCACAATAATAAACAAAACACAATGTATGATAGATTAAAACAATTGATTGTCCGTCCATAAAGTGACGTTAATCACAGGAGTGTCTGGACATATGAGACTGACATTGATACTTCTTCTGCATGTGCCTTGCGCGTTACACGCTTGGGCGATCATGGCTCTCCACATCCGGTGACTCCTCACAGCGTCAATGATATCCCGCACACTGAGATCTGTTAGTTCTTCCACAGTCTCCATATATTTTCTTCTTTGTCTTCCTCTTCCGCGTTTCCCAGGCATAGGGCCTTGCAATGTAAGGCATTCTATTTCTCCCTTTCCGATGACATGGTCCAGGAATTTAAGTTTCCTCTCATTTAATGTTCTCATTAAAGATCTTTTTGCATGAGCACATTGGAGTACCGTCTCATTAGTTACCCTATCTCTGTATGATATTTTCAGCATTCTTCTAAAAAAAAACACATTTCTGTTGCTTCTAAGTTTTCTTGGAGTTCAGGTGTTACAGTCCATGTTTCGGAAACATACAGCAAGATTGACCAGATGTAACACTTTAGTAGCCTAAGCCTTGTTTTCATAGAAATGTGTCTGTTGGTAAAAATGGGTTTCATTTTTTGGAAACACGAGTGAATCTGCAGATGCTGGAAATAAATAAAAACACAAAATGCTGGCAGAACTCAGCAGACCAGACAGCATCTATGGGAGGAGGTAGAATGATGAAGGGTTTCGGCCCGAAACGTCGTCACTACCTCCTCCCATAGATGTTGTCTGGCCTGCTGAGTTCTGCCAGCATTTTGTGTTTTTATTCATTTTTTGGACGTTGGTTTTGGCAATGGCAATTCTTCTTTTTATTTCTACTTTACTTCTAGCATCTTGTGATATAAAGCTACCAAGGTAATTAAAACCGATCTTTTGTTCAATCTCTTGGTTACCGATGGACAATTGGCAGTTGGGAGTATCCTGCCCTTTTTATATTTCCATATATGTGTTTTTTTTTACCGTTGATGGTTACACCAAAATCTGCACTTGTTTGTACTAATTTGTCTAGGAGGATTTGTAAGTCCTCTGCAGCACTTGCTATTAGGGGGATATCATCTGCATATCTTATATTGTTGATGCAAACACCTCCAATTTTTATCCCATCTGGGTCTTCTATTTCTCTGAGAATCATTTCAGTATAGATATTAAATAATTCCGGTGAGGCAACGCATCTCTAACTCCCCTTTGAATTTTAGTCTAACTGTTTATATTATCATCAATTTTTACAGCCACTGTTTGATTCCAATATAAATTTTGAATAAGTTACTGGTCCCTTCCGTCAATGTTTAGTTAAGTGAGAATTTGAAATCGTTTTTCATGTTACACTTTGTCGAATGCTTTAGTGAAATCAATAAAAAATAAAAAGACATCATTTTGACACTCAATTTCCCTTTCTGAAAGCATTCGTAGTATGAAAATTGCGTTCCTTGTTCCTCTATCCTCCATAAGCCCATATTGCAGTTCAGAAGTTTCTGGCCTTAACTTGTTTTTAATTCGACTCAGAACAATTATCAAGAAAATCTTTATTATGTGACTCATCAGACTGATTATTCTATAATTTTCGCAGTCAATAGTTCCAGGAATTTTAGGCAGAATTATAAATACTGATTTCAAGAGATCATCAGGCAATACACCAGACTCATATATGCCATTAAACTCTTCAAAATGAATATCCATGCCCAGATCTTCTGGGGCTTGTATCATTTCCACTGAAAGTTCATCAGGTCCAGAGACATGGTCAACTTTTGCCCCTTTTCCACTTAACTCTCACATGGTTAGCTTGCTCACCAGTGTGGAATAGGCCTTCACATACACCTTTCATAGGATTTATCTTATCACCAATGTTTTCCAAATTTAGCCCATTCTCTGAACTTCCACACACTTCTTTATTTTTGAGCAAGTCATTAATTCTATCTTCAGGACCCTTCATTCTATTAGTTTTTAGTTTAACATCTGCAAGTGATCCCTCTTTGTCAAAACAACACTTTTGGTTCTGTCTCTCCAAATCACCTCCTTGAATAACATCAGCGAGTTGTTTACCTTCAAATTCCAAAACAAACTGTAATTGATGCACAGGCACCTTGTTAACAAGCCATTGTTCCTTCAGCCTGGTTACTGCTTCTAAAACCAATCCAGACATTAAATTTTCTTTATTCAACTTAGGAACAACACCTTTCCCTTCTCCTTCAATAATATTCACATCACCAGCTTTCATCTCCTCACTAACTTTTAACACACCTTCTAATAAAAACAACAGAGAATTCTCACTTTCCACTGGTACCAACGTTAATCCTTTCTTCAGTAAACCAAGTCCATCTTATCCAAAAGGACGGCATTCCTTTTCAACTAAATCAGACACCTCAGACTTTTTCTGAGCTTCAACAGTAGGTTCAGTATCCTGTGACTCCACAGGTACTTCAACAACCTGAACACAAGCAAACGAGACATCTGCCTCTTCTAGGCTTCCAATACCAGTCCCCTTTTCAAATTCTAAGTTCCCCTGATCCTCCCAGTTACTTTCTGGGCAACTCCCATCCGGAGTAAACTCAACCCTGCGGGTTAAAGCAACTTCATCTGCTAACCCAGCAGACTCCTTCAAAGTAATGGCATCCTTTTCATCTAGGTCTGCCCTTATATCATTATCGGGAACACATTTAAATTTTTCAACTTCTTCAAACAGTTCTGTCAAGCCAGACAGATCATCCGTGTCCAACCCTGGACCTTCTAACTGCCTCATCTGTTTCTCATCCTTACTCTGTTCCTCTATAAATTCCCTCTTGGCTAAGGGTAAATCTACCTCCTCTCCTTTACCTTCTTTCACCTCCCTATTCTCCGCTTTACCATCCCCTAACCCCTCTAGATACAGGGTCGGTGAAAACGTCTCAGCCAAATCAGCAGTGAACTCATTTAAACTGTCTTCTTTCTCAGCCGCCTTTCTCGACATGCTGCGAGTGATTGCGCATGCGGGATAGATCTGAGAATCTAGGGGTGGGTCCTCAGCCCTCACAGGCTTGCTTGTCAGATTCACTGCTGAACACACGTCACCACCTGCTAAATCATTACCAAGAAGGACGTCCACGCCTTCTCTCGGTAATTCTGACCGCACCCCTACTTCAACAGGTCCAGATACCAGGCCACATTTTAAAATGATCTTGTGCAAAGGTACAGCTTCTGGCCCTTTTCCTATGCCTCTTAATACCACCTCTCCAGTTTCAGGACCGAAATCTAGCACCTTACTTAGGATCAATGACTGGTCATCCCCAGTATCCCTCCAGATTCTCACTGGAACTGGGGTTTCTGCTTCTTCCACAGACACCGTCCCTTCCGAAATAAATTTCTGACGGCCCTCTTGTACTCTATCTACCTTTGCCTTCCTCGTTAATCTGCTGATCGACTCAATACACCCTGTAGGGATTGCTGTTTTCCCTTTTCCTGTCTCCTTCTTCAGAGCAAAGCACTTAGATGCAATATGACCAACCTTTCCACAATTATAACAGGTCCAGCCAGGAACCTTCCTGCCAGCCTGCTTGTCTTCCTCCTTACCTTTACCACTAGCTCCCAGCTTATTCTCTACCTTAGCCGGTGGACTTTCTCTACCGTCTCTACTGCCTTTCCGGTAACTCTTTTTTGGGGGAAACTTTGTCTTGTGGGTTAGGGCATATTCATCAGCTAACCTGGCAAATTCCGTTATAGACTTATTCGATTTCTCATTCAGATACGTCCGGATATTATCCAAAACACAACCTTTAAATTCTTCAAACAGAATTAACTCTCTTAAACGACAGAAATCCTCCTCCACCCATTCTGCAGCGCACCAGCGATCCAAGAGCACACCCTTCTTGTAGGCAAACTCTGTATACGTCTGATTCCACAGTTTCTTTAAATCTCTGAACTTCTGTCTATACGCTTCAGGTACCAACTCGTAGGCCCGAAGGATAGCCTGTTTTACTTCCTCATAATCCTCAGACTCTTCCATGGACAATGCCGCATATGCCCGTTGAACCTTTCCTTTTAATACACTTTGTAACAATGCCACCCACTGATCTCTGGGCCACTTCTGATTCACGGCCACCTTTTCAAAATGCAAGAAGTAACTATCCACAAGTGTGTCGTGTGGAAATTGTAAAAATGTGGAATTACCATGAACTGCAGCAACATGCCCTTGATCCCATTGGCTATTGCAATCTGCAGTGGTATACTTACCCTCGAATATATCGTCGCGTTGGCCTCTGCTGAGAACAGACCATTTATAAAGCAAAATATCCCAACTTTGCATTTTATTCAGTCCTCACTAGCACATGTCAACCCATAATTTACATTGACATACCTTGGCCTCATCAAGTACTTTTCTGCTAATTACATTGTCAGAACCTGTGAACGTGACATTAGCAGAGGTGGAAATTCAAAGTTATGTTCCCATGGATGTTGTGCATGGGACTTCAGCAAAGCCTTCGACAAGGTGTCACATGACAGCTTGGTCTCGGTGATCAGGTCCCATGCTGTCCGGAGAGAGCAAATTGGATGTATTCAAAATTAGCTTCAAGGTAGCAAGCAAAGAGTGCTGGTTGAAGGGTTCTCCTCGCAATGGAGGCGAGTAATTAGCGGTGTGCCGTGAGGCTACAAGTTGGGACCTTTGATATTCGTTATTTTATAGCAATGATTTGATGCGGTTGCACAAGGATTACTTGACTGGTAATTTTGCAGAATGCACAACATTAGTAGTTGCTGTTCACAGAGAAGATTATCGTAGCATCTAGGGGATCTAAATGGACAGGGGCTGGTAAAGAGATTGCAAACCCAATCTGATCAGCAGCGGATTCATGCAGATGTTGGGGATCATGTGGAGGAAACAGCCAGAGGAAGTGGATGAGGCAGGTGCAGTTGCATAATTCAAAAAGCAGTTGGGGTGTGTAGATGGAGTGAAGAAGCCAGAAGGGAGATGGCCCCATCACAGGAAATTGTGACCATCTCAGTGGGCACTGTGGTTGGCATTGTCTCATTGGGCTGAACGCTCTGAATTCGGATTTTATTGATCTGAGACTCTGTCAGCAGATGCGCCAGGTATCAGTGGACAGATATGGTATGGAAGTGGTTACTAACAGGGAATGTTTGGTCCCCATGCCAAATGCTACAGGGGATGGAAATACTGTCATATTTGCAAAGTAGTCGTACTCTCTGACTCACTGTCTGCTTGTTGTGAAATTTAGAGCCTCACCAGCAGGTGGAGTTGTCCTGCAGAGCGACCAAAGGGTAAACAAGACGACGCCAATCAACAATCGCCAGTCAGAATCAGAATGGACAAAGGTATGATCACAGGGATCTTTGAATTAAACTTTTGTCGCGTTTGTACACAATAGTTCAGATGAAAAAAAAACTGACAGAGGTGTTAACAGGGCATAGAAAAGTTTCATCAAGCAGTGTCATTTATCCCACTGCTAAAGCGGCCTTGAGTAATTGATCAACCCAACAGTTCCAGCGCAGGGACCTGACACCAGTAATGGTCGAATCACTCCGCTCATCATACAAAGCTTCAGCTGAGTGAAAGGAGCAGGGGCTCCTGAATCAGCTGGTCGTGAGTGAAACACAGAATGTGACAGCGATCTTGTCGTTTATGTGAATGTTCAGGGTCAGGGTCCGTTTCACCTCCAGACAGGCCCTGATATGTAAGACATCTTCAACTTTCATTTATAAAATTCAGAAGCAGATGATAGGAGCATCTCCGGGATTTCCGAGATTCTATGATAACACAACATTTCAGGTTTTGGAAGGAAAGCTACCAACTCCCCCCTGGTTTTTCTTGCCTGCTACGCAAAGGAGGAGGGGTGTCACCGAAATCTGTTTTCTGTAGCGGAGTGGAGATCATTGCCGGTGCTGGGAATGGCTGAGGATCAGGAGGCAGCTCATTGTAGATACATTTGTGATCTGCTTCGGAGTTTTAACACCCCAGTGAATGTCTGGGCTGTGGAGAAATGGTGAACCTGAGTATCTAAATATTTCCCTCTTGATATGATCTTCTATCTGAATTTAAATTCCCAGGATCTTGGCTGGGAAACCCGGCATAACCAATGACCAAATGTCTGTGTCACCTGTAGACATTGTGATTGTGCTCAAATCTGAGATTCCAGCTGGAATAAAAACGATGCTCCAGCCTGGAAACGGGTCCTTCAGCCCATATAATTCATGCTGATCTAAATGTCCCATTTTCCTGCAGTTTTCCCAAATTTCCCGAGTAAACTTCTTCTCCCCTTTTCCTGCCCACATGCTCTCAATTTTGTAATTTTATTTGTGTTTGCGGCCTCCTCTGGATGCATGTAATTTATACCCATCAGCCACCACGTGAAAAAATGCCCCTTTGGTCCCTTTTAAATCTCTTCCCTCGAGTCTCAGACTCCCCTACCCGGGCAAAAAGACTGTGACCATCTACCCTATCTGCACCCCTGATTACTGTGTGTGTGTGCGCGCGCGCGATCAGCCTTCAAGCTCCTGAGCTCCAGGGCAAGCTGTCCCAGCCCAACCATATAACACAAAAAACAACACCCTAGTCCAGTACTGTAGTGTTCATTCTTCACTTCACACTTTCCAGCTTCATCACCTCCATCCTATAGATTAGCAACTGCAACTACACACAAAGCTCTATAACCAAGACTTTGCCAATGACATGCATAGTTGTTACATGATGATCAGCAGGTGGGGGATAAGATGGGAACCAGGGGAGAGGACAGCATAGATCTCAAGGGAATGGTCAGCCTGCGACCCAGGGGACCGGACGACGTGCGTCTCAAGGGAATGGTCAGTCTGTGACCAAGGAGACTGGAGAAAGCAACTCCAGTCCGCTTGTCCAGTCTCCAGCCCCTCGTGCGACAAAGCAACTGGAGAATGTGTGATCCAGCAGACTGGACCACGTGTAATCCCGTTGTTGGTCTTTGTGTGACACAGACTACTGGACAGTTAGTGACCGAGGGAGATTTTAGCTTGTGGAAGATAATCACAGTGATATTTCCCAGTATCACCGGACACCGGTGCATTATGATCCCGTGGTCATCCGTGCGTTCAACTGCTGTGATTAGTATTACTGTGCTTATCGTGCTATTTTACTGGGAGTAAATGTGTCCAGTCACCGGCTTATCGGGATGGTCACCTGACAGGATGTACGGGTCACATTAACCAGCACAGTTTCACTCCAAATCTGGTCACAACACAGAGGGAAAAAAAGTAAACACACAACAACTACACTAAACTACACACCTATCTAGGACTGCATAAAGTGCACAAAACAGTGCAGACATTACAATAAATTATATACATGACAATAGGGCAGTAAGGTGTCAGGCCAGGCACTGGGTATTGAGGAGTCTGATAGCTTGGGGGAAGAAACTGTTACATAGTCTGGCCGTGAGATCCCGAATGCTTTGGTGCATTTTCCCAGATGGCAGGAGGAAGAAGAGATCGTATGAGGGGTGCATGGATCCTTTATAATGTTGCTGGCTTTACGGATGCAGCGTGTGGTGTGAATGTCCGTAATGGTGGGAAGAGAGACCCCGATGGTCTTCTCAGCTGACCTCACTATACGCTGCAGGGTCTTGCGATCTGAGATGGTGCAATTTCCGAACCAGGCAGTGGTGCAGCTGCTCAGGATGCTCTCAATACAACCCCTATAGAATGTGATGAGGATGGGGGGTGGGAGATGGACTTTTCTCAGCCTTCGCAGAAAGTGGAGACACTGCTGGGCTTTCTTTGCTATGGAGCTGGTGTTGAGGGACCAGGTGAGATTCTCCGCGAGATGAACACCAAGAAATTTGTTTTATTCACATTCAGAGACAGGCTGTTGGCTCTGCACCAGTCCGTTAGCTGCTGCACCTCCTCTCTGTAAGCTGACTCGTCGTTCTTGCTGTGTGTTGCAGCACAGTCGTGGGTCAGCAGAGTGAACAGCAGTGGTCTGTGCACACAGCCGTAGGGGGACTCAATGCTCAGTGTGATGGTGTTGGAGATGGAGAATTAATCCAGTTTTGTATCTGTAGGCAGGTTCAAGACACGGTTTTTTGTTGAGTTGGGTGAGAGCGGTGGAGACGAGGGATATCTGAGTTCAAGCCTACATTTTCCTTTTTATATTCACAGAGCCTGAGTTTACAATCTCCGACCTCCTGGCACAGGGGGAGGAATATCGACTGTACCAACTGACAAAGTTCTACAGAGACAGACTCAAACAAGCAATTGAAGAAAAGGTTGAGAGACTCGGTTGGATGTTGACAAAGGAGGGACATTTCAGTAGAGAAGAAAATGAGGTGAGTGCAGTTCGTGTATTGTCACTGATCTGCTGGTATCAGAGGGAATAGTGATCAACATTAATCTCCTGCACGTTTTAGGAGATCGACTTGGGAATGGAGACTTTGATCTCTGACTTGTCTCTCGCAGATCTGGTTTCAGTTGTTAAGGTGGGGAGCACTGGGAACTGCAGGTTTAGCATCACCTTTTCTTGTATCACCTGCTGTATTTATCAGTGTGAAGTAAGAGCAGTGGCTGCATATCTGGACTTCCAAAAGGCATTCGGTCTGAAACTAATTTCAAATCTTGGCTGCACCGTCGGGTAGCTTCACCTCATCTCATTAATCCAGGATGAGTATTAAACTGTCAATTGGGCCAACCGGCTTCACTGCGGTACCTGAGGGAGGGAAACCAGCTAACCACAGCTTGTCTTGGTTCCGTGAGTTCCCAAACAATGTGTGGCAGACTTGTCATAGTCACAGCAAAGTACAGTGCAGAAACAGGCCTTTTGGCCCATCTATTCCATGCCAGACTACAGAATCTACTTATTCCCATTGACCTGCACCGGGCCATGGCGCTCTATACGCTCATCACGCATGCATCTGTTCAGAATTCTCTTAACCACTTGCACTACTTGCCCTGCTAGCTAGTTTCGCACTCTCACCACCCTCTGAGTAAACCGGTTTCACTTTTGTACCCTTTGAACTTTTCACCTTTCACCCTTTGGTGATAACCTCTTGTTGTAGTACCTCTTTACCTCAGTACAAAATGCCTGCTTGCATTTATCCTATCTATATCCCAATGTAATTGTGTACACTTCTATCAAATCTCCGCTCAGTCTTTCATGCTCCAATGAATAAAGTCCTAATCAGTTAACTCTTTTCTTATAACTTAGGTCTTCCAGTCCAGGTAACATCCTTGTAATGTTTTTTCTGCACTCTTTCAAACTTATTTCCATCTATCCTGCAGGTAGGTGTGCAGAACTGCACATAATATTCAAATTAGGCCTCTCCAACGTCTTATACAACATCATATCGTACACGATATTTTCAATTACCAAGGATAATGCGCTGAGAAACTTACTTTCAGAGCCTATCAACATTTGCTGCCACTTTCAATGGCTTATGTACCTGTATTCCCAGATGACTTTGTTCTACCGGTCTCTCAGTAAGATCTACCCTGATTGGTCCATCCAAAATGCTACATCTTCTACCTGTCTGCATTAAATTGCATCGGCCCCTTTTAAACCCATTCTCCGGTTGGTCCAGATCTCACTGCAAGCTCGTGTAGTCTTCCACTTGGTCCACTGCACCTTCCAAATGTTGGAGTCATCAGCAAATTTGCTGATGCTCTTAACCATAATTTCATCCAGATCATTGATATAGATGACAAACAACAACAGGCACAGCACCGATCCCCCTGACACTGCACGAGATACAGGCGCCAATCAGAAATGCAACAGTCTATAGTGACACTCCGGATTCTTTCCAAAAAGTTAGTGTCTAATCCAGTTTACTACTTTATCTTGAATGCTAAGCAACTGAATCTTCTAGACCAACCTCCTATATGGGACCTTGCTAAATATTGTGCTGAAGTCCATGTAGACAATATCCACAACCTTGCCTTCATCAACATTCCTGGTAACTTCCTCGAAAAACTCTGAGATTGAATAGATGTGAAAGATCACGCACAAAGCTGATATCGTATGACCACAAACATCAATAGTTTGATCTAAAAGTGCAGAAGAAAGCACAAAACATAAATCTGCTGACTGGCTGATATCTCATGATCCCAAAAAATCAACAGGTTGTCCTGAAAGGGAAGGGGCAAACAGAAAAAAATCTGCTAACTTGCTGAATATCTGACTAATGAGAGACAGGGACACACCATTTCAGGTCACTCTCCTTGGAGCTCACAAACAGTGATTGTCTTGTCCTAGATCTGACCTATTCAGCCATGAGTTGTATTAGAAAATCAAGTGTGTTACACCCGTGAGTAACTCTGTTCTCGTTGGGATTCATTGGCGCTGTCTGAAATGAATCACACAGGCATTATCCAAAGGCAAGAATCTGTAAATATGATGCTGATCTATAAATTCATCATCTGGAGACGTCTGCTTTACTGGTTAAATTTCTTTCACAACTGTAACTCCTCTGATCAGGGGATCAGAATATGCAGGTGCGGTTTGGTCAGTGCTTGTTCTTATATTCTGATCCTCTCGAAGTGAATGCTGGCATTGTATTTGCCTTTCCGAACACAGACTCAAACTGCACGGAATCCTGCACCAGGTCTCCAGAGACTCTGTACAACTCCGATTTCTGAATTTTCTCCCAGATTCAAAAATAGTCTACGTCTTCATTATTTATGCTAAAGTATATGGCCATGTACCTCACTATACTACATTCCAATTGCCACTGATGTGTCCATTTTTTCATCGGTCTATGTGGGGCACCTGGTCAAAGGTCCTTGGGAAGTCCAAGTAAACAACTTGCACTAACTCTCCGTTGTCAACCCAGCATGCTGTTCTCTCAAACAATTTCAACGGTTCTGTCAGGCAAGATTCCCTTCCATGGATGTTGGCCTTTTTCTTATCATGTGCGTCCGAATACCCCGAAACCTTATCCTCAATTACCGACTGCTGACATCTTCCCAAACGCTGATCAGACTAACTGGCCCATAGTTTAAAATGATCAGTCCTCCGGAACCATTCCAAAATCTAGTGATTCTTGAGCAATCATTACTAATGTCTCCACAATCTCTTCAGCCTCCTCTTTCAGAAGCAATCGGGTGAGTTGATCTGGACTCATCTATCTTCAGAACATTCAGCTTACCAAGCGCCTTCTCCGCAATAATTGCAAATACACTCACTTCTGCCACCGGACATTCTCCAATATCTGGCACGTTCTAGTGTTTTTACAGTGAGGACTGACGCAAAATGCCGACTAATACCTTCCGGCTGTCATTTTCCGGTGGTCCAATATCCACTCTCCTCTCTTTCAATCTTCATATATCAGACGTACGTTTTGGTAAGCTATTTTACATCATTCTCTAACCTGCCTTCATATTTCATATTTTCTCTATTTACGGCTTTTTAATTGCCTCCTGTTGGTTTGTAGAAACATCCCAGTCCTCCAGCTTTTTACTATATTTTGTAATACTCTGTGCCTTCTCCTTTGCTTTTGTGCTGCTTTGCCTAGCTCTTCAGCCACGGTTGATCATCCTCCCTTTAGAATAATTCTTCATCTTTGTGATTATTTGTCCTCCGAGAAACTTCAGCCATTCCTGCTCTGCCATTGTCCCTGTTAGTGTCATTTTCAAATTTATTATTGCCCAGCTCCTCTCTCATGCCAAGGTAATTCCTTTATTCTACTGTAGCACTGATACCTCTAACTTTACTTTCTCCCTTTCAACCTGCTGGCTGAGTTCTGCTATTTTATGATCACTGCCTCTTAAGGGTTTATTTAGCTGAAGCTCCCTAATCAACTCTGGTGCAATACACAACACAGACTCCAGATCCGTCTTTCCTATAGTGGGCTCAACCATAGGCTTCTCTCAAAAGCCATCTCATCGGCATTCTATAAATTCCCTCACTTGGGATTCAGCACCAACCTGATTTTCCAAAGCTACCTGCATATTGAAACTTCCCGTGTCAATTTTAGCATTGACCTTTTTCCATGCCTCTCCTCTCCCCAGTTGTAATTTGTAGGCCACATCCTGGCTACTGTTAACATGCCTGTATATAATTTCCATCAGGGTCATTTTACCACATCGTCTAAACCAACATCACCTCTTTCTCAGGACTTTTCATTTTTAATGACAGCAGTTTCGACCCAACACTTTCACCTACCTGCGTATCCTTTCGATTCAATATTTATCCTTGGATTTAAGTACCCAACTATAAACTTTTGTCAGCCATGATTCAGTGATGCCCGCCATCCATTTGTTTTTGCTCTCTCTCTCCCCTCTCTTCCGTTCTTGTTGTCACATCTTGTTGATGTAATGCTGCACATTGACAGATCAAGGAAATTAATCACATTGCATCTACTGCAGGGTGTCAGGAAATCCTTATTCTTACACACTATTGATTTAGAATTTCCTTCAGTTACTGTTTCTCTGTTAATGACTGAACCCAGAGAGGATGAGGCAGCAGCCCAGTGACTGCATCTGTTCTGAAGCTACTGGGGCCATGAACAGATACTTTCCTGTACATTCTCCATGTCTGTCTGTCTGCTCCACAATAAATTCATTGTTTCCTTTTGTAGAAAGTCACTGAACTGACAGAGAAGGGAAACCGGCCAGAGAGTTCCAGACTCTTCCTCAGTTTGATGTTGGAGAAAGGCTCCCAGGCCCGGAGGGCGATGTGGGAATCCTTTGTGACATGGAGGACTGAGTTACCGAAGTTGGACAGAATACTGAGGGAAATACAGGAACTCGGTATGTTAAAACCACGCACAGAACACAAAGGCACATTGAGATAAACATTTTAGTTATTTTAATTATTTTAGCTCTGTTTCCATGGATTTCTTTTATATTTAAACAGGTCCTGATCCACAGGAATACATGAACATCGGCCAAGGTTTATCTGAATTACCCACTCAGCTGATCGGTGAGTGATCAAATGCACAGTTCAAACCACATCTCAAGTGTTAGTCTGTGACTTGGCAAAGCCTGGGAATCAAAATTCGCCATTAATCATTTGCTGATCTCTGGATTCAAGTAACAATTCAAAGAATCTCCCTTTGCAACCTGAATATTCTACATTGTATTTTTCGATTAATCCAGCTGTTGGTTCTGATGAAGCCTTCACTCCAGGTCCTAACGCTCCGGGAATCCCAACACACCCTAGGCAGGCTCCTGATACACTGTATGACCCTGTCCAGGTGACTTTTCTATCTTCAGACCTTTCATCTTCCAAGCCCCTTTTCCTTTGTAATAGCACTACACGCAATTCTGTTTGCTGATGTTCTTTACCTTTTGGAATTCTGCCAGTGACTTGCACAGAGTTTGTCTGGTATTTCCTTTTCACCCATTACAGCAACTACAACAGCAGTTTCTAGTGCTCCGATATTGACCCTTTCCCTTTTTTCACTCTTTATATATCCGGGAAAGAAAAAAATATATACTTTGGTATCCTTTCTTATATTATTGACCATTTCCTTGCATTTCCTGCACATTCTTGTATAACTAGGAGCATCTATAACATAGTTGCCTCCGACATGACCCTAGTCACTAGACTCTAGACACTAGAATACTACAGCACAGTACAGGCTCTTCCGCCCTGGATGTTGTGCTGACCCATATATTCCTTTAAAAAGAGTACTAAACCCACACTACCCCGTGACCCTCTATTTTTCTTTCATCCATGTGCCTGTCCAAGAGGTTCTTAAATACCCGTAATGTTTTAGCCTCCACCACCATCCCTGGCAAGTTGTTCCAGGCACCCACAACCCTTTGTAAAAAAACTTACCCCTGATGTCTCGCCGAAACTTCCCTCCCTTAACTTTGTACATATGTCCTCTAGTGTTTGCTATTGGTGCCCTGGGAAACAGGTTCCAGCAATCCACCCTATCTATGCCTCTCATAACTTTTTAGACCTCTATCAAGTGCCCTCTCATTCTTCGACGCTCCAAAGAGAAAAGTCCCAGCTCTGCTGACCTTGCTTCACATGACTTGTTCTCCAAACCAGGCAACATCCTGGTAAATCTCCTCTGCACCCTCTCCATAGCTTCCACATCCTTCCTATAATGAGGTGACCAGAATTGAACACAATACTCTAAGTGTGGTCTCACCAGAGATTTGAAGATTTTTAACTTGGCCTCTCTACTCTTGAACTCAATCCCCCTATTAATGAAGCCTAGCATCCCATAGGAGTTCTTAACTATCCTATCAACCCATGCAGCGACCTTAAGGGATGTATGCATTTGAACCCAAAGGTCCCTCTGTTCATTCACACTCTTAAGTAACCAACGATTAAACTTGTACTCAGCATTCTGGTTTGTCCTTCCAAAATGCACCACCTCACACTTATCCGGATTGAACCCCATCTGCCACTTTTCTGCCCAAATCTGTCTATATCCTCTTGTAACCTTCGACAACCTACAGCTCCATCCACAACTCCTCCAATCTTCATGTCATCCACAAATTTACTCACCCATTCTTCCACCTCTACATCCACGTCATTTATAAAAATCACAAATAGCAGGGGTCCCAGGACAGATCCCTGCGGCGCTCCACTAGTCACCGACCTCCAGGCAGAATACTTTCCTTCCACTACTACCCTCTGCTTTCTTCCTGTAAGCCAATTATTTATCCAATCAGCCAAGGTTCCACTTATCCCGTGCCTCATGATTTTCTGGATGAGTCTCTCGTAAGGGACCTTGTCAAATGCCTTGCTAAAATTCATGGAGACCACATATTCCACCGTACCTTCATCAATTGCTTTTTGCTACCTCTTCAAAAAACTCAATTAGCCTCATGAGGCACGACATTCCCTTCACAAAGCCACGTTGACCCAGACAGTAAATTCCAGGCACCCACAACTCTGTTAAAAAACTACCCACAATTGCTGTAAATTTACCCCATCTCAGCTTAACCAAATGCCCTCTGGTATTAGACACCAGTCATATGTAAAAAATAACAAACAAAATACAGGCTGTCGACCCAAACTCATATCTCTCAAACTTGTACACCTCAGTCAGATCTCTATTCTAACTCCAGAATAAATAAACCAAGTTTATCCAACGTCTACTTGTAGCACATGCCACCGAACCCAGGCAACATCCTGATGAACCTGTTCTGCACCCTCTCCAATCCTTCCAAGAGCTGGACAATCAGAAGTGAACACAATACTCCAGATGCTCCCTAAAACCATAAGACCTAGTAGCAGAATTAAGCCATTCGGCTCAGTGAATTTGCTCTTCATTTCCTCTCTACTCCATTATCCCAGTAAATGTCGACGCTCTTCCTAATCAGGAACATATCGACCTGCATTTTAAATATATCCAATGAAGTGACTTCCTCAGCCATCTATGACAATAATTTCACTGATTCACCACCCGCCAGCCAAGACATTTCTCCCAGTTTGTGTCCCCGGCAGCCAGGACAGTTCCCCACAGTTCTCAAGCATGTTAATATTCTGTATGAGCCTCCCATGTGGGACCTTGTCAAACACTCTACCAATATACAAGTAGACATTATCCATGTGTAACTGCATCCATCACCTTTGTCACCTCCTGGAGGAAATCAATCAAGCTGGCAAGACACAAACCCGACCCAAAGCCTTGCTACTGAACCCCAAACCACCTCATACATCCTCTCTGTCATACTCCCATGGGGCAGAACATATAAAAGGCTGAAGCTATGTACCACCAGCCTCAACGACGGCTTTATTCTGCATTTATAAGACTACTAAATGGTCACCTACTATGTTATTATTGGCTCTTAATAATAATAAGACAATTTTATATCTAAAATTATAGCATCGTACATCTCGTAACTAATAACAACTCAGATAACAATTTAGATAACCACAATATACTCACAGGAGAGCAGACAGAATACCGTTCGGGTTTGAACAACAGATAACAGATTATGTAATTCTATTTCAAACCCTGTGGAAAGCAGAAAACTTTCAGTGTTATATTGTCAATCAAAAAAAAAAAACACATCTGATTCTGTTCCTTGTGTTTAAGAGAAGTTCCAAATATATATAAAATTCATACAATAATTGTGAAATTTCTACAACTGATGAAGCATTCGCGTACAATAATCGTCCTATTAATAACCACAGAGGAACAACGACCACTATCAAAATAAATGGAGGGATTTTCCAAAGCGACTCACTAAGCCCACTATGGATTTGTCTAGCTTTAAGCCCACTCATAATTTACTGAAACAGACAAAAATCAGGTATCTCATCAGAAAAATATACGAACTATACCTTGACACAGCTATACATTGATGATTTGAAATGATTTGCTCTTGCAGCAGTAAAGCTGAAACAAATAATTCAAATAATGGAACTAATTTCCAAATATATAAGCATGAACTTTAGACTAGGAAAGTACAGAACATGATTAAACATAAAGAAAGGTGCAATAGAGCCGGTAGAATATCAAACAGAGCATCAGGATGCAATGTAACAGAATATGAAATGGATATTGAAGATATCAATAAGCAAATAAAATAGATAATAGTGTGATAAAGGAAAACCTTCCAACAAAATTTACTTCAAGGCTGAAGAAAATCTGAATTTACTGCAAGGCTGAACAAACTTTGAATTTACATCAAGGATCAAGAAAATCTGCCAAACAGAGCTGAACAGTAAAAATATAACAAAGGTAGTAAACACTCACTGTGCCCATATTGACGTATAATTTTGGTAAAATATCCTGGTCTGAAACAGATCTGGAAAATATGCAAAACAATAAGAACTTAAATAGCAATTTCTGGAAAACACCGTGTGCACTGGAGCGCACTTGGATTGATATGAACGAGGACAGTATGAGGATGATGAATTACAGATCTAAAAAAATGAGACAACAGCCAGATAAAAATTTTCAGGATCAGGGTTAATATCATGGACACACGTTGTGAAAATTGTTTTTCTGCGCCAGCAGCACGATTACAGTAAAGTGTGTGCAGTGAGTCTGTATTTATGTATACAATTGTGGAAATAGAATTGTATCAGCGTGAATTAATCAGTCTGATGGCCTGGTGGAAGAAGCTGTCACGGAGCCTGTTGGTCCTGGCTTTTACGCTGCGGTACCATTTCCCGGATGGTAGCAGCTGGAACAGTTTGTGCTTGGTGACACTTGGGTCCAGAATGATCCTTCGGGCACTTTTTACCCCCTATCTCTGAAATGACCTGAGTAGTAGGAAGTTCACACCTACAGATGCACTGGGCTGTCCGCACCACTCTCTGCAGAGTCCTGCGATTGAGAGAAGTACAGTTCCCATACCAGGCAGTGATGCAGCCAGTCAGGATGCACAAAGTTGTGCCCCTATAGAAAATCGTTAGCATTTAGGGGCCCATCCCAAACGTCCTCAACCATCTCAACCATCTGTTTTTCTGTTTTTCTTTTTTTTTGTTCAGACCAGAGAATATGCCAGGCAGGATGTTGGAATGCTCCTCTTGCAGGATGTGGGAAGTCAGGGAGACATCCAGTGTCCCTGACAACGATCCCTGCAAGAAGTGCATACAGCTGCAGCTCCTAACAGACCGTGTTAGGGAACTGAAGCAGGAGCTGGATGACCTCCGGATCATTTGGGAGACTGAGCAGATTATAGATGGTAGCTTCCAGGAGGTAGTTACACCTAAGGAATAGGGCACAGGTAATTGGGTTACCGTCAGGCGAGCGAAGGAGAAAGGGCAGTTAATGCAGGGTTCTTCTGTGGCCATTCCCCTCCAAAATAGGTATACCAATTTGGATACTGTTGCGGGGGATGGGGAGGAGGGAGGATGTCTTACCTGGGACAAGCTGCGGCAGCCAGATCTCTGGCACTGAGGAAGAGGAGAGCGGTAGTGATAGAGGACTCCATAGTCAGGGGTACAGACAGGAGATACTGTGGTTGTGACAGAGACTCCCGGATGGTTTGTTGCCTCCTGGGTGCCATGGTCAAGGATGTCTCTGATCACCTGCACAGCATTCTGAGGTGGGAGGATGATCAGCCAGATGTCGTGGTACACATCGGTACCAATGACACAGGTAGAAAGAGTCAGGATGTCCTGAAGAGTGAGTACAGAGAGCTTGGTAGGAAGTTGAAAAACAGGACATAGAGGGTAGTAATCTCCGGATTGCTGCCTGTGCCACGTGCCAGTGAGGGTAAGAGTGCGATGCTCTGGCAGATGAACACGTGGCTGAGAAACTGGTGTAGGGGGCAGGGTTTCAGATTTCTAGATCATCGGGACCTCTTCAGGGGCAGGTGGGACCTGTACAAGAGAGACAGGTTACACCTGAACTACAAGGGTACCAATATACTTGCAGGGAGGTTTGCTAGTTTTATTGGGGAGGGTTTAAACTAGATGGGAACCAGAGTGCCAGAGTAGATAGTGGAACGGGGGTAAAAATAAATGATGTTGGTAATTCATGCAAAGTCACAAATAGCAAGGTTGTGTGTGGTGGTAATAATCTTCTGAGGTGTATATATTTCAAAGCGTGGAGTATTGTGGGAAAGGCAGACGAGCTGAGGGCCTGGATTGAGATGTGGAATTAGGACACCATAGCCATTACTGAAACTTGGCTACAGGAGGGGCGGGACTGGCAGCTCAGTGTTCCAGGGTTCCAATGTTTCAGACTTGATAGAGACAGAGAGATGAAGGGTGGGTGGTGGCTTTGCTAGTCAGGGAAAATACTACAGCAGTGCTTCGGCAGGACAGATTAGATGACTTGTCTACTGAGGCCATATGGGTGGAGCTGAGAAACAGGAAGGTATGACCACGTTAATAGGGTTGTATTATGGACTACCCAATAGTCAGAGAGAATTGGAGCAGCAAATCTGCAAAGAGACAACAGACAACTGCAGGAGACAGAAATTTGTGATTGTAGAGGATTTTAATTTTCCACACATTGATTGGGACTCCCATACTTTTAAACGTCTAGATGGGTTAGAGTTTGTAAAATGTGTTCAGGAAAGTTTTCTAAGTCAATATATAGATGTACCAACTCGGGGGGATGCAATATTAGATCTCCTATTAGGAAATGAGTTAGGGCAGGTGACAGAAGTGTGTGTAGGGGAACACTTTGGTTCCAGTGATCATAACATCATTAGTTTCAACTTGATCATGGATAAAGATAGATCTGGTCCTCGGGTTGACGTTCTAAACCTGAAAAGGGCCAAATTTGAAGAAATGAGAAGGGATCTAAAAATCGTAGATTGGGACAGGTTGTTCTCTGGCAAGGATGTGATTGGTAAGTGGGAGACCTTCAAAGGAGAAATTTTGAGAGTGCAGAGTTTGTATGTTCCTGTCAGGGTTAAAGGCAAAATGAATAAGAATAAGGAGCCTTGGCTATCGAGGGATATTGAAACTCTGATAAAGAAGAAGAGAGAGATGTATAACATGTATAGCAACAGGGAGGAAATAAGATGCTTGAGGAGTATAAAAAGAGTAAGAAAATACTTAAGAATGAAATCAGGAGGGCTAAAAGAAGACATGAGGTTGCTTTGGCAGTCAGGGTGAAGGATAATTTTAAGAGCTTCTACAGGTATGTTAAGAGCAAAATGATAGTAAGGGATAAAATTGGTCCTCTTGAAGATCAGAGTGGTCGGTTATGTATGGAACCAAAAGAAATGGGGGAGATCTTAAATGGGTTTTTTGCATCTGTATTTACTAAGGAAACTGGAATGGAGTCTATGGAATCAAGGCAAACAAGTAGGGAGGTCATGGAACTTATACTGATTAAAGAGGAGGAGGTGCTTGCTGTCTTGAGACAAATCAGAGTAGATAAATCCCCGGGACCTGACAGGGTATTCCCTCGGACCTTGAAGGAGATTAATGTTGAAATTGCAGTGGCCCTGGCATAAATATTATGTCGATATCCACGGAATGGGTGCCAGAGGATTGGAGAATAGCTCATGTATTTCCGTTGTTTAAAAAAGGCTCAAAAAGTAAGTCGTGAAATTATAGGCCGGTATGTTTGACATCGGTAGTAGGTAAATTATTGGAAGGAATACTAAGAGATAGGATCTCCAGGTATTTGGATAGACAGGGACTTATTAGAAAAAGTCAATATGGCTTTGTGCATGGTAGATCATGTTTAACCAATCTATTAAGAGTTTATCGAGGAAGTTACCAGGAAAGTGGATGAAGGGAAGGCAGTGGATGTTGTATACATGGACTTCAGTAAGGCCTTTGACAAGGTCTCACATGGGAGGTTAGTTAGGAAGATTCAGTCGCTAGGTATACATGGAGAGGTAGTAAATTGGATTAGACATTGGCTCAATGGAAGAAGCCAGAGAGTGGTAGTAGAGGATTGCTACTCTGAGTGGAGGCCTGTGACTAGTGATGTGCCACGGGGATCAGTGCTGGGTCCATTGTTATTTGTCATCTATCTCAATTATCTGGATGAGAATGTGGTAAATTGGATCAGCAAATTTGCTGATGATACAAAGATTGGAGGTGTAGTGGACAGTGAGGAAGATTTTCAAAGCTTGCATAGGGATTTGGACCAGTTGGAGGAATGGGCTGAAAAATGGCAGATAGAGTTTAATGCGGACACGTGTGAGGTATCGCACTTCGGAAGGTCAAACCAAGTTAGAACCTACAAGGTAAATGGTAGGACACTGAGGAGGGCAGTAGAACAGAGGGATCTGGGAGTATAGATACATAATTCCCTAAAAGTGGCGTCACAAGTAGATAGGGTCGTAAAGAGAGCTTTTGGTAAATTGGCCTTTATAAATCAAAGTATTGAGTATAAGAGTTGGAATGTAATGGTGAGGTTGTATAAGACATTGGTGAGACCGAATTTGGAGTATTGTATGCAGTTTTGGTCACCTAATTACAGGAAGGATATTAATAAGCTGGAAAGAGTGCAAAGAAGTTTTACAAAGATGTTGCCGGGACTTGAGAAACTGAGTTACAGGGGAAGTTTGAATAGATTAGGACCTTATTCCCTGGCATGTAGGAGAATGAGAGGTGATTTGATAGAGGTGTATAAAATTATGATGGGTATAGATAGAGGGAATACAAGCAGGCTTTTTCAACTGAGGCTAGGGGAGAAAAAAAACAGAGGTCATGGGTTAAGGGTGAAGGGGGCAAAGTTTAAAGGGAACATTGGGGAAGGTGCTTCTTCACACAGAGAGTGGTGGGAGTGTGGAATGAGCTGCCAGATGAAGTGGTGAATGCGGGATCACTTTGACATTTAATTAAAACTTGGACAGGTATATGGATGAGAGGGGTTTGGAGGGATATGGGCCAGGAGCAGGTCAGTGGGACTAAGCAGAAAAATGGTTAGGCACAGCCAAGAAGGGCCAAAAGGCCTGTTTCTGTGCTGTAATGTTCTATGGTTCTGTCTGAGGTGAAGGAGGTGCTGTTGTGCCTTTTTTCACCACACAATTGATGTGTACAGACCACGTGAGGTCCTCAGTGATGTGAATGCCGAGGAACTTAAAGCTGTTCACTCTCTCAACCCCAGATCCATTGATGTCAATAGGGGTTAGCCCGTCTCCATTCCTCTTGTCTTTGCGACATTGCATCTAGCTCCCTTGTTTTTGCAACATTGAGGGAGAAGTTGTTTTCTTGTCACCACTGTGTCAGGGTGGTGACTTCTTCTGTGTCGGCTGCCTCATTATTATTTGAGATTTGGCCAATAAATATAGTATCCTCAGCAAATTTAACTAGCAGATTGGAGCTGTGGGTGGCGACACAGTCATGCGCATACAGAGAGTAAAGGAGGGAGCTTAGGACTCAGCCCTGAGGGGCTCCTGTGTTGAGGGTCAGAGGGGTAGAGGTGAGGGAGCCCACTCTTACCACCTGCCGGCAATCTGACAGGAAATCCAGGACCCAGCTGCACAAGGCAGGGTGAAGGCCGAGGTCTCTGAGCTTCTTGTCGAGCCTGGAGGGAATGATGGTATTGAATGCTGAACTGTAGTCTAATAACATCATTCTCACATAAGCATCCCTCTTCTCCAGATGTTTAAGGAGGTGTGCAGAGCAGTGGCTATTGTGTCATCTGTTGATGGGTTGTGTCGGTAGGTGAATTGTAGGGGGTCCAGTCTGGGTGGTAACAAGCTGCAGATGCAGTCCTTGACCAGCCTCTCAAAGCATTTGCTTATTATTGAGGTGAGTGCGACAGGACGCCAGACGTTCAGGCATGTTGCCTTAGTTGCTTTAGGTACAGGAACAATGGTGGATGATTTGAAGCAGGAGGGAACTCTGCACTAGGAGAGGGTGAGATTAAAAATATCCGTAAATACACCTACCAGTTGTGTCGAGCGCATCCTGAGTACCCGCCCTGGGACGCCGTCCGGTCCCGCAGGCTTGCGACTGTCCACTCGTTGGAAACACCTGCGAACTTCAGCCTCAGAGATGACCAATGTGCAGGTCGCTTTGTCGGCTCTCCTCGGGGTCTCAGTGTTGGCGATATCGAACCGAGCGTAAAGAGACTTAGATCCTCTGGGAGACAGGCAGCGATGTTGGCAGCACCACTGCACTTAGCTCTGAAGTCTGCATTGGGGTGCAGAGCTTGCCATAAGCTGTGTGTGTTGTTGGTGGAGAGCTGTGTCTGAATACGATCTCTGTATTGTCGTTTCGCTGCCTGGATGACTTCGCACAGATCGGAGCTGAATTTCTTGAGCTCCTGCTGATCACCGGCAATGTAAGCAGTCGGTCACACGGCAAGTGCTGTTCACACAGAACTGCTGATACAAATTTTGTGGTTTGATTTTTGAAGGAAATCATCCCCCCTCTGTGACAATAACACACAACTGGGGGATGTTGTTATTACACAGCTGTGATAATAACAGCCGGGAACTCCCTTGGCAGCCGGAAAGGTTTACACAGCAGCACCAGGTACTCCAGATCCGGGGAACAAAAGGGTTTGAGGGCATGGACATTCCGGGGTTCCACCAAGCATTAATGATCATGAAACATACCCTAAATCCTGTTCTCTTCCCAAATAGGGTGTGTGTGTGTGTGTGTGTGTGTGTGTGTGTGTGTGTGTGTGTGTGTGTGTGTGTGTGTGTGTGTGTGTGTGTGTGTGTGTGTCTGTGAGGGGGGTGGTGGTGGTACTGGATGACGACACGATTGTTGGTGACGGTGGGGGCCAATTCTGGATCTGTGGACTCGGGAGCAGTTGGGACAGAGGGACAGCTGGGATGCAGGCGTTTGGGTAGTTGGATCCTTCTTGCATCCCCTCTTCTTTTCAGCAGTCGCTCTTCAGGGTTCCTCAAAATTCTTGGCTTTTCCGTGGATCAGCGGCTGCCACTCGTTGACCTCCATATTTACCTGAGAGAGCCTCTGCTTAATTTGGTCCTTGTACCTCCTGCGCGGGGCACCACGATCTCTCTTGCCCTGAGAGAGTTCTCTGCAGAGTACTGCTTTCGGTAACCTGGAGTTATCCATGCGAGACATGTGGCCTGTCAGACGGTGGATCTGGCTGAGCAGCAAAGTGGCTTCAGGGCCTGGAAGTTGAACACATATAGCTGTGCATGTCTGTGTGATTATATGAAATATTAAACTAAATAAGTAGTGCAGAAATAGAAATTTAAAAAGAGATTGGTGAAACACTATCGATGGGTTCAATATTCATTCAGAAACTGGATGGTAGTGGAGAAGTTGCTCCTGAATCGTTGAGTGTGCGCCTTACTCCGTTCCTCGTGAACCAGACGGTGATGCAGCCAGTTACAATGCTCTGCAAGTCACACCTGTAGAAATATTCAAGTGATGTTGGAAACTCCTGATGAAATATAGCCACTGTTGTGCCTTCTCTGTAGTTGCATCGATATATTGGGTCCAGGTTAGATACTCGGAGATATTGAAGCCAGGAATTTGGAATTGCTCACTCTTTCCACTTCAGATCCCTCTATGAGGACTGGTGTGTCGTGTTCCCTCATCTCGCCTTTTCTGAAATCCACAATTAGCTCTATTGGCCCACTGTCAGAACGCAAGCAGGATTCAGCACTCCATACAAGCATATACAAATCTGATAAGGGGTACACATCACTGAACGTAAATGAATGCATAACCCATAAAAGTGAAGAAACTATCATAATAGTAGAAAACGTTAACCAATGGAAGAGTCTGACTCCCCACGGAGGACATCCACACGATCTGAGCCGATTAGATGTCGACAAGGAAGCGTCGAGCCCCTGGCTCAGAGTTGGAGACCTCTTCCCAGAAACAGAAGGGATCATTGTAGCAATACAGGACAAGGTTGTTGACACATGCAGTTATCAATAATACAGAATAAACGACTGATAGGTCCAAGACGATATATGCTGAAAATTATAAGAGAAACTACAAACAATCTGACTTTACAAGATCCTGCAGTAGTTCAACTGAATCTCATTACTTGCACAATCAGAATAAAATGGCGGACAACATTCACAAAAACATTGCTTCAACTACAACTGATGAAAAACACCATAATTTACTAAATGTACAAGCCTCTTCCACTTTTAGAGTTACAGTCCTTCATATCATACTGCGTCCGATCATTATTTCAGATAGGATAATACATGATCTGCGTTCGGATGTAATTTTACAGGATAAACAAGCAAAAGCAACTTTTTTTTTGCTTCCTAAATATTATTTATTTATTGAATTTTTAGAAATTACAAGAATAAATGTAATAATGAAATGGTAAGAAAAGTGATATTAACCCTCCCCCTCCCCTTAACCCTCCCCCCTTAATCCTTATCTAAAGAAAAAAAGAAAGAAAGAAAGAAAAGAGAAGAAAGATTGCCTGGATATCGGAGGATCCCCACATGTTCCATGGAGTTCAAAATAATTTTGATATTTATTTTCACTTTCCCCAATTACTATAATTTTATCTTCAAAGGACCTATGTACCTAATCCTATCTTTCGTAAGAATGATGACCAAATTTTCAAAAATATAAAAAAGTACCAATTTCTTGTTTACATCGAAAACATTGGTCAGACATATTTGAAAGCAAATTAGTCATTCATAATACCTTGGGAACTCTTTAAAATTCTCCATGTTGCTATGAGTCTCTCCCCAACCATCCAGGCAAAAAAGAAAAAAGATATAAAGAAAATAACTAATATATAAGAAAAAAAAACAAAATACCCCCCCACTAATGTTGCGAATAAAAAGAACACAACATTACCCCCCCATTTTACGGGTCATGGCAATCGCCATGATTGTACACGTGAAACTCGCAGCCGTCGATCAGGAGCTCCTCCAGCTCCCCCGTAAAAAGAAAGAAAAAAAACATATATATATATATATTAATGAAGAAAAAAAGAAAATAATTAATATCTCTACTCCCAATTAATTCTCTTCAACTATTTTTCCTTTATAAGTGTCCATCAAGTCCAATCTTATTTCAATCTTCATCATAAGTCCATTTCATTTCTATAATTCATTAGTCCTCTTCATGAACATCGGGTAGTTCTTGTACAAATTTTTCCGCTTTCCTGTAGTCAACAAAAAAACTTCTTTCTCCATTTTCCAGAGAAATGATCAATTTTGCTGGGTAACTCAATATAAATTTATAACCCTTTTCCCATAAAGATTTTTTCACTGGATTAAATTCTTTCCGCCTCTTCAGAAGATCATAACTTATGTCTCGGTAAAAAAAAAACCTCTTTTCCCTTCTATTATCAATGGCCCTTTTCTCTCTTTGGCACCCTGAGTATCTGCCTTCAAGATCATTTCTTTATCTTGATACCTTAAGCATTTTATCAAAATTGATCTTGGATTTTGGTCTTGTTGAGATCTTGGTCTTAAAACTCTATATGCTCTTTCAATTTCAATTACTTGACTTCCTTCTTCCATTTCCAAAATTTTCGGAATCCAATCTTGAAAGAATTTTATTGGATTTTCTCCCTCTGTACCTTCCTTAAGACCAACAATTTTAATATTATTTCGTCTACTAGAGTTCTCAAGCGCATCCATGTTTTCAAGCATCCGTTTTCTTTCTGCTATCCAGACAGAATTATCATTTTCTATTTTTTCTATTCTTTCAGTATTTTCTTCCACTTTTACTTCCATCTCTTTAACTTCCTTCTCCATCTTTTTTTGTTTTTCCACCACATTATCAAGTGTATTCTGTATCCTTTTTATATCTGTTCTTATAGCTTTTAATTCATTCCTCATATCTGTTCTTGTAACTTTTGATTCTTTCATCATATCTGCTCTTATAGATTTTAATTCATTCGTTATATATCTCAGGATATCTTTTATGTCTCCTTTAATCTCTTTCTTCCTTTCCTTTTCTTCCTCCTCCGAATTTCCCAAAGAGTCTGTGTCTCCTTCCGATTCCGATCCAATTTCACTTCCAGCCGTAGTTAGGCTTTGTAGTTCTGTTAATAGCTTCCCATAGATACTTTCGCGCATGCGTTCCTTCCGTTTCTTCTTAGAGAACGCCGACATTGCTACAGCTTCCTTCCCCTCATCATCAGAAGTACCGTGCACTTCGCCGGGAGGAGATCCAACTTGAGTCCGATGCTTCACCGAAGCGGTTAGGCCTTTTTCCCCACCGATTTGCGCAGTCTTCGAAGTAATAGCTTTCTTCTGTTTCAGTTTAGGAGCCATATCAAAAGATATTCCGGAGTTGCTTATAAGTAATTTCCAATAGATATTAGTTAGCTCTTCTTCATTTAAACCCTATTTCATTACTTTTTACAAGGGAGCTGGATTCCCAACGTCTCGACCCTACGTCATCACGCGACGTCCCCCCCGCAAAAGCAACTTTTTAAATATATATAGCCATTCCAAACACACATAACTTACAGAAATGAACTAGTAAAAAACAATACCAGAAATATGTTGAATTGAGAGGGCAAAATGAAAGACTATGGAACACGAACAGGGTATTATTTATCCCAATCGTAATATCAATAACTGGTATCATCCTAAAGGCTTTACAGAATAGTATTAATAAATTAGGCCCACACGGTGATACTTGTGTAAATCTTCGAAAACCCATAACACTATACACCACGAGAATAGTCTGAAATCTCCTATCATTTGAGACATGAGTGTGCTTGGCCATGCCTGTACCTCAAGTTTTACCAGTTTAGGCTAAGATAATAATAATAATAATAATAATAAATGTTGACTTATTTATAAAGCACCTTTCATCCAGACGATGCCGTTCATACCGCATCACAAGGAGATAAAGTGCAAACTAGAAAATAAAAGACAAAATGTGTCAGTCCTAATATACACCTCAGACTTCTGCACAGTACTGTAGTTTAAGGTGTTGAATTCTACAGTTTAGGAACATAGTCACAAAAAAACTCAACGCTGACCTCCCAATGATCCTTTGGCCTTCTACCTTATCGTCTGCCTGCACTGCATTTTCTCGGCAACTGAAACACTGTTTCCCTGAACTATTCTGTTCCATTTTTCCTTGTACAACCTCATTGCACCGATGTGATGTAATGATCTATTTAGATCGCATGCAGAAAAGTTTTCCATTTTACAGTGGTGCATGTCACAATAATAAACCAATTTACGGATTCATTGTCAATAATACAGCGCCCCTTGGTTGCTTAAGATTGTTATAACCGGGGGGAGGGGGGGTGACAGTGCGGATGAGCTGCCGCGACCTATTAAATGCTCCCAGTGGTGAGTAGCCTCTGTCCAGCTCTTGGCCTTCACGTGCGGTTTAGCCACTAATCCCGGTGGAAGCGTTTCTTCTGACAGGAGAAGGGGCAGAGGTGGGTCACTGGTGCCTTACAACCAGTTGCTTTGGGCAGATGGGGCTCATCGGCTGTGATTGGCAGCTCACCCAGGAACAAGAAAACTCTGATCTCAAAACTCCACTGCCTTGTAACTGTAACCCCTCATGGGGGAGAGTTTGGGAGTAAACCCAGTGGGAAAAGCCTGGAGCTGGAGTCCCTGAGTCAGTGTTAAATGGTGTTCAACGCAGACTGGCATCTCCTGCGACACCTCTGGTGCCAAGCTGTGTCAGTCTCTGCCATTCCTTTGTGTACATCAGATGCATGGAGAGAGGGAGCTTGCTACATCGGCAGAAGCTTCCTCTCCATATCGGAGTGTCCCGGCTTGCAGGGGCAGGACATCCATGGTCGACTCTGACAGACGGAGGCCTCATTAGACAGAGCCCCACACCCCCACAGCAAGACTGATGAGTAGCAGTTGCCAAGACTTCACCACCCTCTCCCACAGACACGATGTACATCACTGAGACAGACGCTTGTGGCTTCTTCCATTAACAGAGATTCCACCTTTCCACCAATCCTCCATCACTGCGATTGAAAACTACCCATTTTCATTCCTGTCATTCCGATGGGTTATCGATCCGCAACTTCACTGTGAATTTCCCCCAGATGCTGCCCGACTTGAGTATTTCCCGCGTATTCTGCTCCTGTTTTGATGCAAGAGCAGTGCACACCTGTGACTCCCCAGTGTGCAGACTGGCCAAAATGCACAGTGTCCTGCTCTCCATAGTTCCACACCAGATCAACATTAACATCGTCTGTTAATGAGGCAAACAATGCTTTAAATATAGTGAAATGTTGTTGTAACGGGAGTGCAGTCAGGACTGCAATAGGATATTCAAGATTCAAAAACTTTGTCATTCCAACCGTACATCAGCTCTGCAGGGTAGAATGACACAGCGTTTCCCAGGAGCAGTGCAATCATAACATAACAAACGCAACACTAAATAATAAACACAACAATAAATAATAAAACACAACAGCCACATGTCGCTTTAAATCAAGTTATAAGTGTCCGGTGCAAGTTAAAAGTGTCCAAAGCAGAGTCAGGTAGAGCAGCTATTTAGCAGTCTGACTGCCTGTGGGAGGAAGCTGTTTAGTAGCCTTGTGGTTTTAGTTTTGATGCTCCTGTAACGTTTACCTGATGGCAGAAGAACAAACAGTTCATGGAGAGGGTGTGAGGGTTCTTTAATGATGTACCGTGTCTTCTGGAGGCATCGACGTTGAAAGAGGTCTTGGACAGAAGGTAGGGAGACCCCAATAACCTTCCGTGCTCCCCTAACCACCCCCTGCAAGGCTTTTTTGTCGGCAGCACTGCAGCTGGAGTACCAGGTTGTGATGCAAAAGGTCAGCACACTCTCAACCACGCCTCTGTAGAGTGTAGTTAAGATGTTAGTGGGGAGTGATGCTTGTTTAGGTTTGCTCAGAAAGTGCAATCAGGGGAATGTTCACCTTCACTAATAACTAGAACCAGAACATGAGGATTGGACATTTTCAGGAACATCCATTGCTGTCAATTCCGTGTCTGTGAACAGAATTTTACTTTCTGTCCTAATATCCATGGAAGCATTGAATTTATTCATGTAATCTCAAACACTGAATGCTGAAATACCGTTATAAAGTTCTTTGTCAGATGAGCCGTTTAACGTTTTGAATATGTTCTCTGTTCCCATGGAAGATGTTCAACAGAAACACAAGGAGACTCTGCGTGCACATACTGAAACACTGAGAGTGAACACGATCCTGATGAGGGAGAAGGTGAAGGTTTTCCAGCTGGCTGATCGATACGCTGAGCTCACGGTCATTTCTACTGTTCGAGATCGGACACTGGTGGAACATGAGCTGCTGGCAAGAGGCAGAGACCATGAGGATTATAGAGAGAAACAACTCCGCAGACAGCTGGAAAAAATCCGTACTGATCAGTTATTCCAGAGCAGCTTTTCCCGGAGTAAATCCAAATCTGGGAGTTCAGCAGCAGTGGCCGGAGTCCCGGGGATCGGGAAAACAACGATGGTACAAAAGATTGTTTATGACTGGGCCATGGGGAAAATATACCAACAATTCCAGTTTGTCTTCAGTTTCAAATTCCGAGATTTAAACAGTATTAACTGCCGAATAAACCTGAAGGAACTGATTCTGGATCAGTATCCTTACTTTGGGAATATCCTGAGAGAAGTCTGGAAGAACCCAGAGGGATTGTTGTTTATATTCGATGGTTTAGATGAATTCAAACACAAAATCGATTTTGCGGACAGTCGGAGAGATACAGAACCCAAGCACCAGTGCCCAGATCCCGAGCGGAAGTGTGAAGTGTCTGACATTGTGTACAGTTTAATCCAGGGCAAGCTGCTCCCAGGGTGTTCAGTGCTGGTGACCACCCGCCCCACTGCGTTACATTTATTGGAAAAGGCGGAGATCAGTGTCCGGGCTGAAATCCTGGGATTTCTTGATGAGGAACGGAAGGAATATTTCATCAGACATTTTGAAGATCAGATGGTGGCCGAAGCTGTTTTCAATCACGTGAAGGAGAACGAGATCCTGTACACCATGAGCTACAACCCCTCCTACTGCTGGATCCTCGCTCTGGCACTGGGCCCCTTCTTCACACAAAGAGTCAGGGACCCACAGCGAGTTCCCAAGACCATCACCCAACTGTACTCCTACTATATTTATAACATCCTGAAAAACCACGGCCGTGAGATTGAGAACCCCCGTGATGTGTTACTCAGGGTTGGTCAGATGGCCTTCAGAGGAGTGTCCAAGAAGAAGATTGTGTTTACAGATGGAGATTTGATCAAGTACAATCTTCAGCCTTCCCAGTTCCTGTCCGGGTTCCTGATGGAGCTTTTGGAGAGAGAGGATTCTGCCCAGAGTGTGGTGTACACATTCCCACACCTCACCATCCAAGAGTTTGTAGCTGCAGTCGCACAATTCCTGAATCCACATCCCGGGGATATCCTGAAATTCCTCACTGAAGCTCACAACACGATAGATGGGCGATTTGAGGTATTTCTCCGTTTTGTTGCTGGTCTCTCCTCCCCAATGACAGCTCGGGGCCTGGTGGAGTTTCTGGGTCCATTTCCTCATGAAACAACCTGCCGGGTGATTGACTGGGTGAAGGAGGAGGTTAAACGCCAGAGTGGAAACACATGGAGAGAAGCTGGTAAAAGGAGCCTCCTGAACACATTGCACTACCTGTTTGAGTCTCAGAATCGTGGACTGGCTCAGGTCGCACTGGGATCAGTGGAAACACTTTCATTCCGTGGAATAACACTGACCCCGATTGACTGCGCGGTCCTGTCTCATGTCATCGGACTCTGTGATACAATAAAACACCTCGACCTGGAGAACTGCCACATTCAGTGTGAAGGAATCCAGCGGCTGGGACCCGGGCTGCACAAGTGCCAGGAGTTGAGGTAACTTGATTTATCTTTCACTCTGAACTGTGAAACTGTTCTATTGTGTCATTTCAATATAAAGGGATTTGGGTTAAACTGTGATAAATCAGATTGTGAAGAATTGCAAAACAAATGCCCAGGGGATCGGTCAGTAATTCCCCAAGGACGGGAGGGTTCTGTGGTTCCTTGTGAAGGGATGTTGGAGACTTCATCAGATCAGTGAACAACGGCCATTGGTTTAATGGTAGTAAATCACAGGAATGGCCGTGTTTCCTGCTGCCAGTGACACGTCCATTGACAATGTTCCTTCTCACTGTTACTGACACCCAGACCGACTCTGACTGCAGCAGGTGGGTCAGAGATTCACACCCCCTTCCCGGTGAGGGAGAAGAGACCGTCAGCAGACTGTCCCAGTGAGAAGGAAAGAAATACCATTGTGAGATTGTCCTCCCCTGCTCTTGATAGTGTGTGACTTTGCTCACTACCAGATACACAGAGAGCGAGGCCGCATCTCCTCTGGGTCTCTGTTCAGACCCAACACACGCGTACAAAAATTTCTGCATCCTCTCGTCTTGTAGGATTATCGTTTACCCTTGGAATCCTCCTGTGGGACTTTTTATCCCAATTCCCCTTTGATTCTTAGGGATCTCGTCCCCATCCCCATTCCTCCTGTCGACTTTCTATTACCCTGTCCTCATCCTTCAGTGGAATGTCTTTACCCCACCCACCTTCCTGCGGGATCACACTTCCCCATCCCCCTTCCTCCTGTGGGATTTCACTCCCCAATTCCCCTTTATCCTGTGGGTTCTCACTCCTCCATCCCCGGTCCTCCTGTGGGAACTCTCTTCCCCATCCCACTTCCTCCTGTGGGATCTCTATTCCACATCCCCCTTCCTCCTAATGGGATCTCACTCCCCCATCCCGCTTCCTCCTGTGGGTGCTCTCTCCCCCATGTCCCTTTCTCTTGTGGGCTCACCCTTCCCCATCACCCTGCCTCCTGTGGGATCTCTCGCCCCCATTCCCCTTCCACCTGTGGGACCTCTCTCCTCCATCCCCCTTCCTCCTGCGGGAACTCTCATCCCCATTCCCCTTCCTCCTGTGGGACCTCTCTCCCCCATCCCCCTTCCACCTGTGGGATCTCTTCACCATCCCCCATCCTCCTGTGGGATGTCTCTCCACCATCTCCCTTCCTCCTGTGGGATCTCTCTCCACCATCTCCCTTCCTCCTGTGGAACCTCTATTCTCCATCCCATCCTACTGTGGGATCCCTCTTCTCCATCCCCCATCCTCCTGTGGGATCTCTCTCCCCCATCCCCCTTCCTCCTGTGGGAACTCTCTTCCCCATCTCCCTTCCTCCTGTGGGATCTCTCCCCCCCATCCCCCTTCCTCCTGTGGGACCTCTCTCCCCCATCCCCCTTCCTCCTGTGGGATCTCTCTCCGCCATCCCCCTTCCTCCTGTGGGATCTCTCTCCCCCATCCCCCTTCCTCCTGTGGGAACTCTCTTCCCCATCCCCTTCCTCCTGTGGTATCAGTCTCCCTCTTCCCCCTTCCTCTTGTGGGATCTCTCTCCCCCATCCCCCTTCCTCCTGTGGGATCTCTCGCCCCCATCCCCCTTTCTCCTGTGGGATCTCTCTTCCCCATTCCCCTTCCTCTAGTGGGATCTCTCTCCCCCATCCCCCTTCCTCTTGTGGGATCTCTCTCCTCCGTCGCCCTTCCTCCTGTGGGATCTCTCGCCCCCATCCCCCTTCCTCCTGTGGGATCTCTCCCCCCCATCCCCCTTCCTCCTGTGGGACCTCTCTCCCCCATCCCCCTTCCTCCTGTGGGATCTCTCTCCCCCATCCCCCTTCCTCCTGTGGGATCTCTCTCCCCCATCCCCCTTCCTCCTGTGGGAACTCTCTTCCCCATCCCCTTCGTCCTGTGGTATCTGTCTCCTTCTTCCCCCTTCCTCTTGTGGGATCTCTCTCACCCATCCCCCTTCCTCCTGTGGGATCTCTCGCCCCCATCCCCCTTTCTCCTGTGGGATCTCTCTTCCCCATACCCCTTCCTCTAGTGGGATCTCTCTCCCCAATCCCCCTTCCTCTTGTGGGATCTCTCTCCTCCGTCCCCCTTCCTCCTGTGGGATCTCTCGCCCCCATCCCCCTTCCTCCTGTGGGATTTCTCCCCCCCATCCCCCTTCCTCCTGTGGGACCTCTCTCCCCCATCCCCCTTCCTCCTGTGGGATCTCTCTCCCCCATCCCCCTTCCTCCTGTGAGATCTCTCTCCCCCATCCCCCTTCCTCCTGTGGGAACTCTCTTCCCCATCCCCTTCCTCCTGTGGTATCTGTCTCCTTCTTCCCCCTTCCTCTTGTGGGATCTCTCTCCCCCATCCCCCTTCCTCCTGTGGGATCTCTCTTCCCCATCCCCCTTCCTCCTGTGGGATCTCTATCCCCCATTCCCCTTCCTTCTGCGGGATCTCTCTCCCCCATCTCCCTGCCTCCTGTGGGATCTCCCTTCCCCATCCCCCTTCCTCCTGTGGGATCTCTCACCCCCTTCCTCCTGTGGGATCTCACTTCCCCATCCCCCTTTCTCCTGTGGGATCTCTCTTCCCCATTCCCCTTCCTCTAGTGGGATCTCTCTCCCCCATCCCCCTTCCTCTTGTGGGATCTCTCTCCTCCGTCCCCCTTCCTCCTGTGGGATCTCTCGCCCCCATCCCCCTTCCTCCTGTGGGATCTCTCCCCCCCATCCCCCTTCCTCCTGTGGGACCTCTCTCCCCCATCCCCCTTCCTCCTGTGGGATCTCTCTCCCCCATCCCCCTTCCTCCTGTGGGATCTCTCTCCCCCATCCCCCTTCCTCCTGTGGGAACTCTCTTCCACATCCCCTTCCTCCTGTGGTATCTGTCTCCTTCTTCCCCCTTCCTCGTGGGATCTCTCTTCCCCATCCCCCTTCCTCCTGTGGGATCTCTCGCCCCCATCCCCCTTTCTCCTGTGGGATCTCTCTCCTCCGTCCCCCTTCCTCCTGTGGGATCTCTCGCCCCCATCCCCCTTTCTGCTGTGGGTTCTCTCTTCCCCATTCCCCTTCCTCTTGTGGGATCTCTCTTCCCCCATCCCCCTTCCTCCTGTGGGATCTCACTCCCCCATCCCCCTTCCGCCTGTGGGTTCTCCCAACCCCTTCCTCTTGTGGAATCTCTCTACTCCATCCCCCTTCCTCCTGTGGGAACTCTCTTCCCCATCCCCTTCCTCCTGTGGTATCAGTCTCCCTCTTCCCCCTTCCTCTTGTGGGATCTCTCTCCCCCATCCCCCTTCCTCCTGTGGGATCTCTCGCCCCCATCCCCCTTTCTCCTGTGGGATCTCTCTTCCCCATTCCCCTTCCTCTAGTGGGATCTCTCTCCCCCATCCCCCTTCCTCTTGTGGGATCTCTCTCCTCCGTCGCCCTTCCTCCTGTGGGACCTCTCTCCCCCATCCCCCTTCCTCCTGTGGGATCTCTCTCCCCCATCCCCCTTCCTCCTGTGGGATCTCTCTCCCCCATCCCCCTTCCTCCTGTGGGAACTCTCTTCCCCATCCCCTTCGTCCTGTGGTATCTGTCTCCTTCTTCCCCCTTCCTCTTGTGGGATCTCTCTCACCCATCCCCCTTCCTCCTGTGGGATCTCTCGCCCCCATCCCCCTTTCTCCTGTGGGATCTCTCTTCCCCATACCCCTTCCTCTAGTGGGATCTCTCTCCCCAATCCCCCTTCCTCTTGTGGGATCTCTCTCCTCCATCCCCCTTCCTCCTGTGGGATCTCTCGCCCCCATCCCCCTTCCTCCTGTGGGATTTCTCCCCCCCATCCCCCTTCCTCCTGTGGGACCTCTCTCCCCCATCCCCCTTCCTCCTGTGGGATCTCTCTCCCCCATCCCCCTTCCTCCTGTGAGATCTCTCTCCCCCATCCCCCTTCCTCCTGTGGGAACTCTCTTCCCCATCCCCTTCCTCCTGTGGTATCTGTCTCCTTCTTCCCCCTTCCTCTTGTGGGATCTCTCTCCCCCATCCCCCTTCCTCCTGTGGGATCTCTCTCCCCCATCCCCCTTCCTCCTGTGGGATCTCTATCCCCCATTCCCCTTCCTTCTGCGGGATCTCTCTCCCCCATCTCCCTGCCTCCTGTGGGATCTCCCTTCCCCATCCCCCTTCCTCCTGTGGGATCTCTCACCCCCTTCCTCCTGTGGGATCTCACTTCCCCATCCCCCTTTCTCCTGTGGGATCTCTCTTCCCCATTCCCCTTCCTCTAGTGGGATCTCTCTCCCCCATCCCCCTTCCTCTTGTGGGATCTCTCTCCTCCGTCCCCCTTCCTCCTGTGGGATCTCTCGCCCCCATCCCCCTTCCTCCTGTGGGATCTCTCCCCCCCATCCCCCTTCCTCCTGTGGGACCTCTCTCCCCCATCCCCCTTCCTCCTGTGGGATCTCTCTCCCCCATCCCCCTTCCTCCTGTGGGATCTCTCTCCCCCATCCCCCTTCCTCCTGTGGGAACTCTCTTCCACATCCCCTTCCTCCTGTGGTATCTGTCTCCTTCTTCCCCCTTCCTCGTGGGATCTCTCTTCCCCATCCCCCTTCCTCCTGTGGGATCTCTCGCCCCCATCCCCCTTTCTCCTGTGGGATCTCTCTCCTCCGTCCCCCTTCCTCCTGTGGGATCTCTCGCCCCCATCCCCCTTTCTGCTGTGGGTTCTCTCTTCCCCATTCCCCTTCCTCTTGTGGGATCTCTCTTCCCCCATCCCCCTTCCTCCTGTGGGATCCAACTCCCCCATCCCCCTTCCGCCTGTGGGTTCTCCCAACCCCTTCCTCTTGTGGAATCTCTCTACTCCATCCCCCTTCCTCCTGTGGGATCTCTATCCCCCATTCCCCATCCTTCTGCGAGATCTCTCTCCCCCATCTCCCTGCCTCCTGTGGGATCTCCCTTCCCCATCCCCCTTCCTCCTGTGGGATCTCTCACCGCCTTCCTCCTGTGGGATCTCACTTCCCTATCCCCCTTCCTCCTGTGGGATCTCAATTCCCCATCCCCCTTCCTCCTGAGGGATCTCTATCTCCCATCCTCCTTCCTCCTGCGGGATCTCTCTCCCCCGTCCCCCTTCCTGCTGTGGGATCTCTCTCCCCCATCCCACTTCCTCCTGTGCGATCTCCCTTCCCCATCCCCCTTCCTCCTGTGGGATCTCTATCCCCCATCCCCCTTCCTCCTGAGGGATCTCTATCTCCCATCCTCCTTCCTCCTGCGGGATCTCTCTCCCCCATCCCCCTTCCTGCTGTGGGATCTCTCTCCCCCATCCCACTTCCTCCTGTGGGATCTCTCTCCCCCATCCCCCTTCCTCCTGTGGGGTTTCTCTCCCCCATCCCCCTTCCTCCTGTGTGTTCTCACTTCCCCATCACCCTTCCTCTTGTGGGATCTCTCTCCCCCATCTCCCTTCCTCTTGTGGGTTCTAACTTCCCCATCCCCCTTCCTGCTGTGGGATCTCTCTCCCCATCCCCCTTCCTCTTCTGGGATCTCTCTCACCCATCCCCCTTCCTCTTCTGTGATCTCTCTTCCCCATCCCCCTTCCTCCTGTAGGATCCCTCCCCCATCCCTCTTCCTCCTGTGGGATCTCTCTCCCCCATCCCCCATCCTCTTGTGGGATCTCTCTCCCCCATCCCCCTTCCTCCTGTGGGATCTCTCTCCCCCATCTCCCTTCCTCCTGTGGGATCTCTCTCCCCATCCCCCTTCCTCCTGTGGGATCTGTCTCCCCCATCCCCCTTCCTCCTGTGGGATCTCTCTCCTCCATCCGCCATCCCCCTTACTCCTGTGGGTTCTCTCTTCCCCATCCCCCTTCCTCCTGTGGGATCTCTCTCCCCCATCCCCCTTCCTCCTGTGGGATCTCTGTCCCCCATCCCCCTTCCTCCTGTGGGATCTCTCTCCTCCATCCCCCTTCCTCCTGTGGGATCTCTGTCCCCCATCCCCCTTCCTCCTGTGGGTTCTCTCTTCCCCATCCCCCTTCCTCCTGTGGGATCTCTCTCCCCCATCCCCCTTCCTCCTGTGGGGTTTCTCTCCCCCATCCCCCTTCCTCCTGTGGGTTCTCTCTCCTCCATCCCCCTTCCTCCTGTGGGATCCCTGTCCCCCATCCCCCTTCCTCCTGTGGGTTCTCTCTTCCCCATCCCCCTTCCTCCTGTGGGATCTCTCTCCCCCATCCCCCTTCATCCTGTGGGTTCTCTCTCCCCCATCCCCCTTCCTCCTGTGGGGTTTCTCTCCCCCATCCCCCTTCCTCCTGTGGGTTCTCACTTCCCCATCCCCCTTCCTCCTGTGGGATCTCTCTCCCCCATCTCCCTTCCTCGTGTGGGTTCTCTCTTCCCCATCCCCCTTCCTCCTGTGGGTTCTCTCTTCCCCATCCCCCTTCCTCCTGTGGGATCTCTCTCCCCCATCCACCTTCCTCTGTGGGACCTCTATTCTCCATCCCATCCTCTTGTGGGATCTCTCTCCCCCATCCCCCTTTCTCCTGTGGGTTCTCTCTTCCTTATCCCCCTTCCTCTTGTGGGATCTCTCTTCCTCATCCCCCTTCCTCTTGTGGGATCTCTCTCCCCCCATCCCCCTTTCTCCTGTGGGATCTCTCACCCCCATCCCCCTTCCTGCTGTGTGATCTCTCTTCCCCATCCCCCTTCCTCCTGTAGGATCCCTCCTCCATCCCCCTTCCTCCTGTGGGATCTCTGTCCCCCATCCCCCTTCCTCCTGTGGGTTCTCTCTTCCCCATCCCCCTTCCTCCTGTGGGATCTCTCTCCCCCATCCCCCTTCCTCCTGTGGGGTTTCTCTCCCCCATCCCCCTTCCTCCTGTGGGTTCTCTCTCCTCCATCCCCCTTCCTCCTGTGGGATCCCTGTCCCCCATCCCCCTTCCTCCTGTGGGTTCTCTCTTCCCCATCCCCCTTCCTCTTGTGGGATCTCTCTCCTCCGTCGCCCTTCCTCCTGTGGGATCTCTCGCCCCCATCCCCCTTCCTCCTGTGGGATCTCTCCCCCCCATCCCCCTTCCTCCTGTGGGACATCTCTCCCCCATCCCCCTTCCTCCTGTGGGATCTCTCTCCCCCATCCCCCTTCCTCCTGTGGGATCTCTCTCCCCCATCCCCCTTCCTCCTGTGGGAACTCTCTTCCCCATCCCCTTCGTCCTGTGGTATCTGTCTCCTTCTTCCCCCTTCCTCTTGTGGGATCTCTCTCACCCATCCCCCTTCCTCCTGTGGGATCTCTCGCCCCCATCCCCCTTCCTCCTGTGGGATCTCTCTCCCCCATCCACCTTCCTCTGTGGGACCTCTATTCTCCATCCCATCCTCTTGTGGGATCTCTCTCCCCCATCCCCCTTTCTCCTGTGGGTTCTCTCTTCCTTATCCCCCTTCTTCTTGTGGGATCTCTCTTCCTCATCCCCCTTCCTCTTGTGGGATCTCTCTCCCCCATCCCCCTTTCTCCTGTGGGATCTCTCACCCCCATCCCCCTTCCTGCTGTGTGATCTCTCTTCCCCATCCCCCTTCCTCCTGTAGGATCCCTCCCCCATCCCCGTTCCTCCTGTGGCATCTCTCTCCCCCATCCCTCTTCCTCCTGTGGGATCTCTCTCCCCCATCCCCCATCCTCTTGTGGGATCTCTCTCCCCCATCCCCCTTCCTCCTGTGGGGTCTCTCTCCCCCATCCCCCTTCCTCCTGTGGGGTCTCTCTCCCCCATCCCCCTTCCTCCTGTGGGATCTCTCTCCCCCATCCCCCTTCCTCCTGTGGGATCTCTCTCCTCCATCCCCCTTCCTCCGGTGGCAACTCTCTCCCCCATCACCCTTCCTCCGGTGGGATCTCTCTCCCTCATCTCCCTTTCTCATGAGGGATCTCTCTTCCCCATTCCACTTCCTCCTGTGGGAACTCTCTCCCCCATCCCCCTTCCTCCTGTGGTATCTGTCTCCCTCTTCCCCCTTCCTCTTCTGGGATCTCTCAACCCCTTCCCCCTTCCTCCTGTAGGTTCTCTCCTCCATCCCCCTTCCTCCTGTGGCATCTCTCTCCCCCATCCCTCTTCCTCCTGTGGAATCTCTCTCCTCCATCCCCCTTCCTCCTGTGGGATCTCTCTCCCCCATCCCCCTTGCTCTTGTGGGATCTCTCTCCCCCATCCCCCTTCCTCCTGTGGGATCTCTCTCCCCCATCTCCCTTCCTCCTGTGGGTTCTCTCTCCCCCATCCCCCTTCCTCCTGTGGTATCTCTCTCCCCCATCCCCCTTCCTCCTGCGGGATCTCTTTCTTCCATTCCGCATCCTCCTGTGGGATCTCCCTTCCCCATCCCCCTTCGTCCTGTGGGAACTCTCTTGCCCATCCCTCTTCTTCCTGTGGTATCTCTCTCCCCCATCCCCCTTCCTCCTGTGGGATCCCTCTCCCCCATCCTCCTTCCTCCTGTGGTATCTCTCTCCCCCATCCCCCTTCCTCCTGCGGGATCTCTCTCCCCCATCCCCCTTCCTCCTGTGGTATCTCTCTCCCCCATCCCCCTTCCTCCTGTGGTATCTCTCTCCCCCATCCCCCTTCCTCCTGTGGGATCTCTATCTCCTATCCTCCTTTCTCCTGCGGGAAGTCTCTCCCCCATTCCCCTTCCTCCTGTGGGATCTCTCTCCCCCATTCCCCTTCCTCCGGTGGGACCTCTCTCCCCCATCCCCCTTCCTCCTGTGGTATCTCCCTTCCCCATCCCCCTTCCTCCTGTGGGATCTCTGTACCACATTCCCCTTCCTCCTGTGGGATCTCTCTCCCCCATCCCCCTTCCTCCTGTGCGATCTCCCTTCCCCATCCCCCTTCCTCCTGTGGGATCTCTATCCCCCATCCCCCTTCCTCCTGTGGGATCTCTATCTCCCATCCTCCTTCCTCCTGCCGGATCTCTCTCCCCCAACCCCCTTCCTGCTGTGGGATCTCTCTCCCCCATCCCACTTCCTCCTGTGGGATCTCTCTCCCCCATCCCCCTTCCTCCTGTGGGTTCTCTCTCCTCCATCCCCCTTCCTCCTGTGGGATCCCTGTCCCCCATCCCCCTTCCTCCTGTGGGTTCTCTCTTCCCCATCCCCCCTCCTGTGGGATCTCTCTCCCCCATCCCCCTTCCTCCTGTGGGTTCTCCCTTCCCCATCCCCCTTCCTCCTGTGGGATTTCACTCCCCAATTCCCCTTTATCCTGTGGGTTCTCACTCCTCCATCCCCGGTCCTCCTGTGGGAACTCTCTTCCCCATCCCACTTCCTCCTGTGGGATCTCTATTCCACATCCCCCTTCCTCCTAATGGGATCTCACTCCCCCATCCCGCTTCCTCCTGTGGGTGCTCTCTCCCCCATGTCCCTTTCTCTTGTGGGCTCACCCTTCCCCATCACCCTGCCTCCTGTGGGATCTCTCGCCCCCATTCCCCTTCCACCTGTGGGACCTCTCTCCTCCATCCCCCTTCCTCCTGCGGGAACTCTCATCCCCATTCCCCTTCCTCCTGTGGGACCTCTCTCCCCCATCCCCCTTCCACCTGTGGGATCTCTTCACCATCCCCCATCCTCCTGTGGGATCTCTCTCCACCATCTCCCTTCCTCCTGTGGGATCTCTCTCCACCATCTCCCTTCCTCCTGTGGAACCTCTATTCTCCATCCCATCCTACTGTGGGATCCCTCTTCTCCATCCCCCATCCTCCTGTGGGATCTCTCTCCCCCATCCCCCTTCCTCCTGTGGGAACTCTCTTCCCCATCTCCCTTCCTCCTGTGGGATCTCTCCCCCCCATCCCCCTTCCTCCTGTGGGACCTCTCTCCCCCATCCCCCTTCCTCCTGTGGGATCTCTCTCCGCCATCCCCCTTCCTCCTGTGGGATCTCTCTCCCCCATCCCCCTTCCTCCTGTGGGAACTCTCTTCCCCATCCCCTTCCTCCTGTGGTATCAGTCTCCCTCTTCCCCCTTCCTCTTGTGGGATCTCTCTCCCCCATCCCCCTTCCTCCTGTGGGATCTCTCGCCCCCATCCCCCTTTCTCCTGTGGGATCTCTCTTCCCCATTCCCCTTCCTCTAGTGGGATCTCTCTCCCCCATCCCCCTTCCTCTTGTGGGATCTCTCTCCTCCGTCGCCCTTCCTCCTGTGGGATCTCTCGCCCCCATCCCCCTTCCTCCTGTGGGATCTCTCCCCCCCATCCCCCTTCCTCCTGTGGGACCTCTCTCCCCCATCCCCCTTCCTCCTGTGGGATCTCTCTCCCCCATCCCCCTTCCTCCTGTGGGATCTCTCTCCCCCATCCCCCTTCCTCCTGTGGGAACTCTCTTCCCCATCCCCTTCGTCCTGTGGTATCTGTCTCCTTCTTCCCCCTTCCTCTTGTGGGATCTCTCTCACCCATCCCCCTTCCTCCTGTGGGATCTCTCGCCCCCATCCCCCTTTCTCCTGTGGGATCTCTCTTCCCCATACCCCTTCCTCTAGTGGGATCTCTCTCCCCAATCCCCCTTCCTCTTGTGGGATCTCTCTCCTCCATCCCCCTTCCTCCTGTGGGATCTCTCGCCCCCATCCCCCTTCCTCCTGTGGGATTTCTCCCCCCCATCCCCCTTCCTCCTGTGGGACCTCTCTCCCCCATCCCCCTTCCTCCTGTGGGATCTCTCTCCCCCATCCCCCTTCCTCCTGTGAGATCTCTCTCCCCCATCCCCCTTCCTCCTGTGGGAACTCTCTTCCCCATCCCCTTCCTCCTGTGGTATCTGTCTCCTTCTTCCCCCTTCCTCTTGTGGGATCTCTCTCCCCCATCCCCCTTCCTCCTGTGGGATCTCTCTCCCCCATCCCCCTTCCTCCTGTGGGATCTCTATCCCCCATTCCCCTTCCTTCTGCGGGATCTCTCTCCCCCATCTCCCTGCCTCCTGTGGGATCTCCCTTCCCCATCCCCCTTCCTCCTGTGGGATCTCTCACCCCCTTCCTCCTGTGGGATCTCACTTCCCCATCCCCCTTTCTCCTGTGGGATCTCTCTTCCCCATTCCCCTTCCTCTAGTGGGATCTCTCTCCCCCATCCCCCTTCCTCTTGTGGGATCTCTCTCCTCCGTCCCCCTTCCTCCTGTGGGATCTCTCGCCCCCATCCCCCTTCCTCCTGTGGGATCTCTCCCCCCCATCCCCCTTCCTCCTGTGGGACCTCTCTCCCCCATCCCCCTTCCTCCTGTGGGATCTCTCTCCCCCATCCCCCTTCCTCCTGTGGGATCTCTCTCCCCCATCCCCCTTCCTCCTGTGGGAACTCTCTTCCACATCCCCTTCCTCCTGTGGTATCTGTCTCCTTCTTCCCCCTTCCTCGTGGGATCTCTCTTCCCCATCCCCCTTCCTCCTGTGGGATCTCTCGCCCCCATCCCCCTTTCTCCTGTGGGATCTCTCTCCTCCGTCCCCCTTCCTCCTGTGGGATCTCTCGCCCCCATCCCCCTTTCTGCTGTGGGTTCTCTCTTCCCCATTCCCCTTCCTCTTGTGGGATCTCTCTTCCCCCATCCCCCTTCCTCCTGTGGGATCTCACTCCCCCATCCCCCTTCCGCCTGTGGGTTCTCCCAACCCCTTCCTCTTGTGGAATCTCTCTACTCCATCCCCCTTCCTCCTGTGGGAACTCTCTTCCCCATCCCCTTCCTCCTGTGGTATCAGTCTCCCTCTTCCCCCTTCCTCTTGTGGGATCTCTCTCCCCCATCCCCCTTCCTCCTGTGGGATCTCTCGCCCCCATCCCCCTTTCTCCTGTGGGATCTCTCTTCCCCATTCCCCTTCCTCTAGTGGGATCTCTCTCCCCCATCCCCCTTCCTCTTGTGGGATCTCTCTCCTCCGTCGCCCTTCCTCCTGTGGGACCTCTCTCCCCCATCCCCCTTCCTCCTGTGGGATCTCTCTCCCCCATCCCCCTTCCTCCTGTGGGATCTCTCTCCCCCATCCCCCTTCCTCCTGTGGGAACTCTCTTCCCCATCCCCTTCGTCCTGTGGTATCTGTCTCCTTCTTCCCCCTTCCTCTTGTGGGATCTCTCTCACCCATCCCCCTTCCTCCTGTGGGATCTCTCGCCCCCATCCCCCTTTCTCCTGTGGGATCTCTCTTCCCCATACCCCTTCCTCTAGTGGGATCTCTCTCCCCAATCCCCCTTCCTCTTGTGGGATCTCTCTCCTCCATCCCCCTTCCTCCTGTGGGATCTCTCGCCCCCATCCCCCTTCCTCCTGTGGGATTTCTCCCCCCCATCCCCCTTCCTCCTGTGGGACCTCTCTCCCCCATCCCCCTTCCTCCTGTGGTATCTCTCTCCCCCATCCCCCTTCCTCCTGTGTGATCTCTCTCCCCCATCCCCCTTCCTCCTGTGGGAACTCTCTTCCCCATCCCCTTCCTCCTGTGGTATCTGTCTCCTTCTTCCCCCTTCCTCTTGTGGGATCTCTCTCCCCCATCCCCCTTCCTCCTGTGGGATCTCTCTCCCCCATCCCCCTTCCTCCTGTGGGATCTCTATCCCCCATTCCCCTTCCTTCTGCGGGATCTCTCTCCCCCATCTCCCTGCCTCCTGTGGGATCTCCCTTCCCCATCCCCCTTCCTCCTGTGGGATCTCTCACCCCCTTCCTCCTGTGGGATCTCACTTCCCCATCCCCCTTTCTCCTGTGGGATCTCTCTTCCCCATTCCCCTTCCTCTAGTGGGATCTCTCTCCCCCATCCCCCTTCCTCTTGTGGGATCTCTCTCCTCCGTCCCCCTTCCTCCTGTGGGATCTCTCGCCCCCATCCCCCTTCCTCCTGTGGGATCTCTCCCCCCCATCCCCCTTCCTCCTGTGGGACCTCTCTCCCCCATCCCCCTTCCTCCTGTGGGATCTCTCTCCCCCATCCCCCTTCCTCCTGTGGGATCTCTCTCCCCCATCCCCCTTCCTCCTGTGGGAACTCTCTTCCACATCCCCTTCCTCCTGTGGTATCTGTCTCCTTCTTCCCCCTTCCTCGTGGGATCTCTCTTCCCCATCCCCCTTCCTCCTGTGGGATCTCTCGCCCCCATCCCCCTTTCTCCTGTGGGATCTCTCTCCTCCGTCCCCCTTCCTCCTGTGGGATCTCTCGCCCCCATCCCCCTTTCTGCTGTGGGTTCTCTCTTCCCCATTCCCCTTCCTCTTGTGGGATCTCTCTTCCCCCATCCCCCTTCCTCCTGTGGGATCCAACTCCCCCATCCCCCTTCCGCCTGTGGGTTCTCCCAACCCCTTCCTCTTGTGGAATCTCTCTACTCCATCCCCCTTCCTCCTGTGGGATCTCTATCCCCCATTCCCCATCCTTCTGCGGGATCTCTCTCCCCCATCTCCCTGCCTCCTGTGGGATCTCCCTTCCCCATCCCCCTTCCTCCTGTGGGATCTCTCACCGCCTTCCTCCTGTGGGATCTCACTTCCCTATCCCCCTTCCTCCTGTGGGATCTCAATTCCCCATCCCCCTTCCTCCTGAGGGATCTCTATCTCCCATCCTCCTTCCTCCTGCGGGATCTCTCTCCCCCGTCCCCCTTCCTGCTGTGGGATCTCTCTCCCCCATCCCACTTCCTCCTGTGCGATCTCCCTTCCCCATCCCCCTTCCTCCTGTGGGATCTCTATCCCCCATCCCCCTTCCTCCTGAGGGATCTCTATCTCCCATCCTCCTTCCTCCTGCGGGATCTCTCTCCCCCATCCCCCTTCCTGCTGTGGGATCTCTCTCCCCCATCCCACTTCCTCCTGTGGGATCTCTCTCCCCCATCCCCCTTCCTCCTGTGGGGTTTCTCTCCCCCATCCCCCTTCCTCCTGTGTGTTCTCACTTCCCCATCACCCTTCCTCTTGTGGGATCTCTCTCCCCCATCTCCCTTCCTCTTGTGGGTTCTAACTTCCCCATCCCCCTTCCTGCTGTGGGATCTCTCTCCCCATCCCCCTTCCTCTTCTGGGATCTCTCTCACCCATCCACCTTCCTCTTCTGTGATCTCTCTTCCCCATCCCCCTTCCTCCTGTAGGATCCCTCCCCCATCCCTCTTCCTCCTGTGGGATCTCTCTCCCCCATCCCCCATCCTCTTGTGGGATCTCTCTCCCCCATCCCCCTTCCTCCTGTGGGATCTCTCTCCCCCATCTCCCTTCCTCCTGTGGGATCTCTCTCCCCATCCCCCTTCCTCCTGTGGGATCTGTCTCCCCCATCCCCCTTCCTCCTGTGGGATCTCTCTCCTCCATCCGCCATCCCCCTTACTCCTGTGGGTTCTCTCTTCCCCATCCCCCTTCCTCCTGTGGGATCTCTCTCCCCCATCCCCCTTCCTCCTGTGGGATCTCTGTCCCCCATCCCCCTTCCTCCTGTGGGATCTCTCTCCTCCATCCCCCTTCCTCCTGTGGGATCTCTGTCCCCCATCCCCCTTCCTCCTGTGGGTTCTCTCTTCCCCATCCCCCTTCCTCCTGTGGGATCTCTCTCCCCCATCCCCCTTCCTCCTGTGGGGTTTCTCTCCCCCATCCCCCTTCCTCCTGTGGGATCCCTGTCCCCCATCCCCCTTCCTCCTGTGGGTTCTCTCTTCCCCATCCCCCTTCCTCCTGTGGGATCTCTCTCCCCCATCCCCCTTCATCCTGTGGGTTCTCTCTCCCCCATCCCCCTTCCTCCTGTGGGGTTTCTCTCCCCCATCCCCCTTCCTCCTGTGGGTTCTCACTTCCCCATCCCCCTTCCTCCTGTGGGATCTCTCTCCCCCATCTCCCTTCCTCGTGTGGGTTCTCTCTTCCCCATCCCCCTTCCTCCTGTGGGTTCTCTCTTCCCCATCCCCCTTCCTCCTGTGGGATCTCTCTCCCCCATCCACCTTCCTCTGTGGGACCTCTATTCTCCATCCCATCCTCTTGTGGGATCTCTCTCCCCCATCCCCCTTTCTCCTGTGGGTTCTCTCTTCCTTATCCCCCTTCCTCTTGTGGGATCTCTCTTCCTCATCCCCCTTCCTCTTGTGGGATCTCTCTCCCCCATCCCCCTTTCTCCTGTGGGATCTCTCACCCCCATCCCCCTTCCTGCTGTGTGATCTCTCTTCCCCATCCCCCTTCCTCCTGTAGGATCCCTCCTCCATCCCCCTTCCTCCTGTGGGATCTCTGTCCCCCATCCCCCTTCCTCCTGTGGGTTCTCTCTTCCCCATCCCCCTTCCTCCTGTGGGATCTCTCTCCCCCATCCCCCTTCCTCCTGTGGGGTTTCTCTCCCCCATCCCCCTTCCTCCTGTGGGTTCTCTCTCCTCCATCCCCCTTCCTCCTGTGGGATCCCTGTCCCCCATCCCCCTTCCTCCTGTGGGTTCTCTCTTCCCCATCCCCCTTCCTCTTGTGGGATCTCTCTCCTCCGTCGCCCTTCCTCCTGTGGGATCTCTCGCCCCCATCCCCCTTCCTCCTGTGGGATCTCTCCCCCCCATCCCCCTTCCTCCTGTGGGACCTCTCTCCCCCATCCCCCTTCCTCCTGTGGGATCTCTCTCCCCCATCCCCCTTCCTCCTGTGGGATCTCTCTCCCCCATCCCCCTTCCTCCTGTGGGAACTCTCTTCCCCATCCCCTTCGTCCTGTGGTATCTGTCTCCTTCTTCCCCCTTCCTCTTGTGGGATCTCTCTCACCCATCCCCCTTCCTCCTGTGGGATCTCTCGCCCCCATCCCCCTTCCTCCTGTGGGATCTCTCTCCCCCATCCACCTTCCTCTGTGGGACCTCTATTCTCCATCCCATCCTCTTGTGGGATCTCTCTCCCCCATCCCCCTTTCTCCTGTGGGTTCTCTCTTCCTTATCCCCCTTCTTCTTGTGGGATCTCTCTTCCTCATCCCCCTTCCTCTTGTGGGATCTCTCTCCCCCATCCCCCTTTCTCCTGTGGGATCTCTCACCCCCATCCCCCTTCCTGCTGTGTGATCTCTCTTCCCCATCCCCCTTCCTCCTGTAGGATCCCTCCCCCATCCCCGTTCCTCCTGTGGCATCTCTCTCCCCCATCCCTCTTCCTCCTGTGGGATCTCTCTCCCCCATCCCCCATCCTCTTGTGGGATCTCTCTCCCCCATCCCCCTTCCTCCTGTGGGGTCTCTCTCCCCCATCCCCCTTCCTCCTGTGGGGTCTCTCTCCCCCATCCCCCTTCCTCCTGTGGGATCTCTCTCCCCCATCCCCCTTCCTCCTGTGGGATCTCTCTCCTCCATCCCCCTTCCTCCGGTGGCAACTCTCTCCCCCATCACCCTTCCTCCGGTGGGATCTCTCTCCCTCATCTCCCTTTCTCATGAGGGATCTCTCTTCCCCATTCCACTTCCTCCTGTGGGAACTCTCTCCCCCATCCCCCTTCCTCCTGTGGTATCTGTCTCCCTCTTCCCCCTTCCTCTTCTGGGATCTCTCAACCCCTTCCCCCTTCCTCCTGTAGGTTCTCTCCTCCATCCCCCTTCCTCCTGTGGCATCTCTCTCCCCCATCCCTCTTCCTCCTGTGGAATCTCTCTCCTCCATCCCCCTTCCTCCTGTGGGATCTCTCTCCCCCATCCCCCTTGCTCTTGTGGGATCTCTCTCCCCCATCCCCCTTCCTCCTGTGGGATCTCTCTCCCCCATCTCCCTTCCTCCTGTGGGTTCTCTCTCCCCCATCCCCCTTCCTCCTGTGGTATCTCTCTCCCCCATCCCCCTTCCTCCTGCGGGATCTCTTTCTTCCATTCCGCATCCTCCTGTGGGATCTCCCTTCCCCATCCCCCTTCGTCCTGTGGGAACTCTCTTGCCCATCCCTCTTCTTCCTGTGGTATCTGTCTCCCCCATCCCCCTTCCTCCTGTGGGATCCCTCTCCCCCATCCTCCTTCCTCCTGTGGTATCTCTCTCCCCCATCCCCCTTCCTCCTGCGGGATCTCTCTCCCCCATCCCCCTTCCTCCTGTGGTATCTCTCTCCCCCATCCCCCTTCCTCCTGTGGTATCTCTCTCCCCCATCCCCCTTCCTCCTGTGGGATCTCTATCTCCTATCCTCCTTTCTCCTGCGGGAAGTCTCTCCCCCATTCCCCTTCCTCCTGTGGGATCTCTCTCCCCCATTCCCCTTCCTCCGGTGGGACCTCTCTCCCCCATCCCCCTTCCTCCTGTGGTATCTCCCTTCCCCATCCCCCTTCCTCCTGTGGGATCTCTGTACCACATTCCCCTTCCTCCTGTGGGATCTCTCTCCCCCATCCCCCTTCCTCCTGTGCGATCTCCCTTCCCCATCCCCCTTCCTCCTGTGGGATCTCTATCCCCCATCCCCCTTCCTCCTGTGGGATCTCTATCTCCCATCCTCCTTCCTCCTGCCGGATCTCTCTCCCCCAACCCCCTTCCTGCTGTGGGATCTCTCTCCCCCATCCCACTTCCTCCTGTGGGATCTCTCTCCCCCATCCCCCTTCCTCCTGTGGGTTCTCTCTCCTCCATCCCCCTTCCTCCTGTGGGATCCCTGTCCCCCATCCCCCTTCCTCCTGTGGGTTCTCTCTTCCCCATCCCCCCTCCTGTGGGATCTCTCTCCCCCATCCCCCTTCCTCCTGTGGGTTCTCCCTTCCCCATCCCCCTTCCTCCTGTGGGATTTCTCTCCCCCATCCACCTTCCTCTGTGGGACCTCTATTCTCCATCCCATCCTCTTGTGGGATCTCTCTCCCCCATCCCCCTTTCTCCTGTGGGTTCTCTCTTCCTTATCCCCCTTTCTCCTGTGGGTTCTCTCTTCCTTATCCTCCTTCCTCTTGTGGGATCTCTCTTCCTCATCCCCCTTCCTCTTGTGGGATCTCTCTCCCCCATCCCCCTTCCTCCTGTGGGATCTCTCTCCCCCATCCCCCTTCCTCCTGTGGGGTTTCTCTCCCCCATCCCCCTTCCTCCTGTGGGTTCTCACTTCCCCATCACCCTTCCTCCTGTGGGATCTCTCTCCCCCATCTCCCTTCCTCCTGTGGGTTCTACCTTCCCCATCCCCCTTCCTCTTCTGTGATCTCTCTTCCCCATCCCCCTTCCTCCTGTAGGATCCCTCCCCCATCCCTCTTCCTCCTGTGGGATCTCTCTCCCCCATCCCTCATCCTCTTGTGGGATCTCTCTCCCCCATCCCCCTTCCTCCTGTGGGATCTCTCTCCCCCATCTCCCTTCCTCCTGTGGGATCTCTCTCCCCCATCCCCCTTCCTCCTGTGGGATCTGTCTCCCCCATCCCCCTTCCTCCTGTGGGATCTGTCTCCTCCATCCGCCATCCCCCTTACTCCTGTGGGTTCTCTCTTCCCCATCCCCCTTCCTCCTGTGGGATCACTGTCCCCCATCCCCCTTCCTCCTGTGGGATCTCTGTCCCCCATCCCCCTTCCTCCTGTGGGATCTCTCTCCTCCATCCCCCTTCCTCCTGTGGGATCTCTGTCCCCCATCCCCCTTCCTCCTGTGGGTTCTCTCTTCCCCATCCCCCTTCCTCCTGTGGGATCCCTGTCCCCCGTCCCCCTTCCTCCTGTGGGATCTCTCTCCCCCATCCCCCTTCCTCCTGTGGGATCTGTCTCCCCCATCCCCCTTCCTCCTGTGGGATCTCTCTCCTCCATCCGCCATCCCCCTTACTCCTGTGGGTTCTCTCTTCCCCATCCCCCTTCCTCCTGTGGGATCTCTGTCCCCCATCCCCCTTCCTCCTGTGGGATCTCTCTCCTCCATCCCCCTTCCTCCTGTGGGATCTCTCTTCCCCATCCCCCTTCCTCCTGTGGGGTTTCTCTCCCCCATCCCTCTTCCTCCTGTGGGTTCTCTCTCCTCCATCCCCCTTCCTCCTGTGGGATCCCTGTCCCCCATCCCCCTTCCTCCTGTGGGTTCTCTCTTCCCCATCCCCCTTCCTCTTGTGGGATCTCTCTCCTCCGTCGCCCTTCCTCCTGTGGGATCTCTCGCCCCCATCCCCCTTCCTCCTGTGGGATCTCTCCCCCCCATCCCCCTTCCTCCTGTGGGACCTCTCTCCCCCATCCCCCTTCCTCCTGTGGGATCTCTCTCCCCCATCCCCCTTCCTCCTGTGGGATCTCTCTCCCCCATCCCCCTTCCTCCTGTGGGAACTCTCTTCCCCATCCCCTTCGTCCTGTGGTATCTGTCTCCTTCTTCCCCCTTCCTCTTGTGGGATCTCTCTCACCCATCCCCCTTCCTCCTGTGGGATCTCTCGCCCCCATCCCCCTTCCTCCTGTGGGATCTCTCTCCCCCATCCACCTTCCTCTGTGGGACCTCTATTCTCCATCCCATCCTCTTGTGGGATCTCTCTCCCCCATCCCCCTTTCTCCTGTGGGTTCTCTCTTCCTTATCCCCCTTCTTCTTGTGGGATCTCTCTTCCTCATCCCCCTTCCTCTTGTGGGATCTCTCTCCCCCATCCCCCTTTCTCCTGTGGGATCTCTCACCCCCATCCCCCTTCCTGCTGTGTGATCTCTCTTCCCCATCCCCCTTCCTCCTGTAGGATCCCTCCCCCATCCCCGTTCCTCCTGTGGCATCTCTCTCCCCCATCCCTCTTCCTCCTGTGGGATCTCTCTCCCCCATCCCCCATCCTCTTGTGGGATCTCTCTCCCCCATCCCCCTTCCTCCTGTGGGGTCTCTCTCCCCCATCCCCCTTCCTCCTGTGGGGTCTCTCTCCCCCATCCCCCTTCCTCCTGTGGGATCTCTCTCCCCCATCCCCCTTCCTCCTGTGGGATCTCTCTCCTCCATCCCCCTTCCTCCGGTGGCAACTCTCTCCCCCATCACCCTTCCTCCGGTGGGATCTCTCTCCCTCATCTCCCTTTCTCATGAGGGATCTCTCTTCCCCATTCCACTTCCTCCTGTGGGAACTCTCTCCCCCATCCCCCTTCCTCCTGTGGTATCTGTCTCCCTCTTCCCCCTTCCTCTTCTGGGATCTCTCAACCCCTTCCCCCTTCCTCCTGTAGGTTCTCTCCTCCATCCCCCTTCCTCCTGTGGCATCTCTCTCCCCCATCCCTCTTCCTCCTGTGGAATCTCTCTCCTCCATCCCCCTTCCTCCTGTGGGATCTCTCTCCCCCATCCCCCTTGCTCTTGTGGGATCTCTCTCCCCCATCCCCCTTCCTCCTGTGGGATCTCTCTCCCCCATCTCCCTTCCTCCTGTGGGTTCTCTCTCCCCCATCCCCCTTCCTCCTGTGGTATCTCTCTCCCCCATCCCCCTTCCTCCTGCGGGATCTCTTTCTTCCATTCCGCATCCTCCTGTGGGATCTCCCTTCCCCATCCCCCTTCGTCCTGTGGGAACTCTCTTGCCCATCCCTCTTCTTCCTGTGGTATCTCTCTCCCCCATCCCCCTTCCTCCTGTGGGATCCCTCTCCCCCATCCTCCTTCCTCCTGTGGTATCTCTCTCCCCCATCCCCCTTCCTCCTGCGGGATCTCTCTCCCCCATCCCCCTTCCTCCTGTGGTATCTCTCTCCCCCATCCCCCTTCCTCCTGTGGTATCTCTCTCCCCCATCCCCCTTCCTCCTGTGGGATCTCTATCTCCTATCCTCCTTTCTCCTGCGGGAAGTCTCTCCCCCATTCCCCTTCCTCCTGTGGGATCTCTCTCCCCCATTCCCCTTCCTCCGGTGGGACCTCTCTCCCCCATCCCCCTTCCTCCTGTGGTATCTCCCTTCCCCATCCCCCTTCCTCCTGTGGGATCTCTGTACCACATTCCCCTTCCTCCTGTGGGATCTCTCTCCCCCATCCCCCTTCCTCCTGTGCGATCTCCCTTCCCCATCCCCCTTCCTCCTGTGGGATCTCTATCCCCCATCCCCCTTCCTCCTGTGGGATCTCTATCTCCCATCCTCCTTCCTCCTGCCGGATCTCTCTCCCCCAACCCCCTTCCTGCTGTGGGATCTCTCTCCCCCATCCCACTTCCTCCTGTGGGATCTCTCTCCCCCATCCCCCTTCCTCCTGTGGGTTCTCTCTCCTCCATCCCCCTTCCTCCTGTGGGATCCCTGTCCCCCATCCCCCTTCCTCCTGTGGGTTCTCTCTTCCCCATCCCCCCTCCTGTGGGATCTCTCTCCCCCATCCCCCTTCCTCCTGTGGGTTCTCCCTTCCCCATCCCCCTTCCTCCTGTGGGATTTCTCTCCCCCATCCACCTTCCTCTGTGGGACCTCTATTCTCCATCCCATCCTCTTGTGGGATCTCTCTCCCCCATCCCCCTTTCTCCTGTGGGTTCTCTCTTCCTTATCCCCCTTTCTCCTGTGGGTTCTCTCTTCCTTATCCTCCTTCCTCTTGTGGGATCTCTCTTCCTCATCCCCCTTCCTCTTGTGGGATCTCTCTCCCCCATCCCCCTTCCTCCTGTGGGATCTCTCTCCCCCATCCCCCTTCCTCCTGTGGGGTTTCTCTCCCCCATCCCCCTTCCTCCTGTGGGTTCTCACTTCCCCATCACCCTTCCTCCTGTGGGATCTCTCTCCCCCATCTCCCTTCCTCCTGTGGGTTCTACCTTCCCCATCCCCCTTCCTCTTCTGTGATCTCTCTTCCCCATCCCCCTTCCTCCTGTAGGATCCCTCCCCCATCCCTCTTCCTCCTGTGGGATCTCTCTCCCCCATCCCTCATCCTCTTGTGGGATCTCTCTCCCCCATCCCCCTTCCTCCTGTGGGATCTCTCTCCCCCATCTCCCTTCCTCCTGTGGGATCTCTCTCCCCCATCCCCCTTCCTCCTGTGGGATCTGTCTCCCCCATCCCCCTTCCTCCTGTGGGATCTGTCTCCTCCATCCGCCATCCCCCTTACTCCTGTGGGTTCTCTCTTCCCCATCCCCCTTCCTCCTGTGGGATCACTGTCCCCCATCCCCCTTCCTCCTGTGGGATCTCTGTCCCCCATCCCCCTTCCTCCTGTGGGATCTCTCTCCTCCATCCCCCTTCCTCCTGTGGGATCTCTGTCCCCCATCCCCCTTCCTCCTGTGGGTTCTCTCTTCCCCATCCCCCTTCCTCCTGTGGGATCCCTGTCCCCCGTCCCCCTTCCTCCTGTGGGATCTCTCTCCCCCATCCCCCTTCCTCCTGTGGGATCTGTCTCCCCCATCCCCCTTCCTCCTGTGGGATCTCTCTCCTCCATCCGCCATCCCCCTTACTCCTGTGGGTTCTCTCTTCCCCATCCCCCTTCCTCCTGTGGGATCTCTGTCCCCCATCCCCCTTCCTCCTGTGGGATCTCTCTCCTCCATCCCCCTTCCTCCTGTGGGATCTCTCTTCCCCATCCCCCTTCCTCCTGTGGGGTTTCTCTCCCCCATCCCCCTTCCTCCTGTGGGTTCTCTCTCCTCCATCCCCCTTCCTCCTGTGGGATCCCTGTCCCCCATCCCCCTTCCTCCTGTGGGTTCTCTCTTCCCCATCCCCCTTCCTCCTGTGGGATCTCTCTCCCCCATCCCCCTTCATCCTGTGGGTTCTCTCTCTCCCATCCCCCTTCCTCCTGTGGGGTTTCTCTCCCCCATCCCCCTTCCTCCTGTGGGTTCTCACTTCCCCATCCCCCTTCCTCCTGTGGGATCTCTCTCCCCCATCTCCCTTCCTCGTGTGGGTTCTCTCTTCCCCATCCCCCTTCCTCCTGTGGGTTCTCTCTTCCCCATCCCCCTTCCTCCTGTGGGATCTCTCTCCCCCATCCACCTTCCTCTGTGGGACCTCTATTCTCCATCCCATCCTCTTGTGGGATCTCTCTCCCCCATCCCCCTTTCTCCTGTGGTTTCTCTCTTCCTTATCCCCCTTCCTCTTGTGGGATCTCTCTTCCTCATCCCCCTTCCTCTTGTGGGATCTCTCTCCCCCATCCCCCTTTCTCCTGTGGGATCTCTCACCCCCATCCCCCTTCCTGCTGTGTGATCTCTCTTCCCCATCCCCCTTCCTCCTGTAGGATCCCTCCCCCATCCCCGTTCCTCCTGTGGCATCTCTCTCCCCCATCCCTCTTCCTCCTGTGGGATCTCTCTCCCCCATCCCCCATCCTCTTGTGGGATCTCTCTCCCCCATCCCCCTTCCTCCTGTGGGGTCTCTCTCCCCCATCCCCCTTCCTCCTGTGGGATCTCTCTCCCCCATCCCCCTTCCTCCTGTGGGATCTCTCTCCTCCATCCGCCATCCCCCTTACTCCTGTGGGTTCTCTCTTCCCCATCCCCCTTCCTCCTGTGGGATCTCTCTCCCCCATCCCCCTTCCTCCTGTGGGATCTCTCTCCTCCATCCCCCTTCCTCCTGTGGGATCTCTGTCCCCCATCCCCCTTCCTCCTGTGGATTCTCTCTTCCCCATCCCCCTTCCTCCTGTGGGATCTCTCTCCCCCATCCCCCTTCCTCCTGTGGGTTCTCTCTTCCCATCCCCCTTCCTCCTGTGGGATCTCTCTCCCCCATCCCCCTTCCTCCTGTGGGTTCTCTCTTCCCCATCCACCTTCCTCCTGTGGGATCTCTCTCCCCCATCCCCCTTCCTCCTGTGGGGTTTCTCTCCCCCATCCCCCTTCCTCCTGTGGGTTCTCTCTTCCCCATCCCCCTTCCTCCTGTGGGATCTCTCTCCCCCATCCCCCTTTCTCCTGTGGGTTCTCTCTTCCTTATCCCCCTTCCTCTTGTGGGATCTCTCTTCCTCATCCCCCTTCCTCTTGTGGGATCTCTCTCCCCCATCCCCCTTCCTCCTGTGGGATCTCTCTCCCCCATCCCCCTTCCTGCTGTTTGATCTCTCTCCCCCATCCCACTTCCTCTTCTGGGATCTCTCTCACCCATCCCCCTTCCTCTTGTGTGATCTCTCTTCCCCATCCCCCTTCTTCCTGTGGGATCACTCTTCTCCATCCCCCTTCCTTCTGTGGGATCTCTCACATCCATCCCCCTTCCTCCTGTGGGATCTCTCTTCACCATCCCCCTTCCTCCTGTGGGGTCTCTCTCCCCCATCCCCCTTCCTCCTGTGGGATCTCTCTCCCCCATCCCCCTTCCTCCTGTGGGATCTCTCTTCCACATCCGCTTCTTTCTGTGTCTTTCCATCCTTTACCTTAGGTGATGTTTCTTCCTCCATCTCCCATCGACATTCCCCGATTCTCAAATCTTCCTCACTGTTTGACTTTCTCCCCTTCACCCCCGGCCTTTCCGACTGTCTCACATCAGGAACACTTTTCTAACAATCAGGGAATGAGAGAGAATATGTGGAGTTTACAGGGACACACCAACAGACGAAATTACTGACATTCGGTGAATTCATTGGAGCTGGGCAGTGAGGGACATTGACAGTGATGGGAACTACGATCAGTGAATTAATAAAGCGTTTAATGTTTGCTGAAATATCCGAGTGAGAGAAATTGCCTCAGACTCACGGTTTTAATTACTATGTTCATCAATCTGTCTGTTTGTGTTTAGACTGAACGATAATAAACTGGGAGATTCAGGAGTGAAACTGGTGTCTGCGGCTCTGAGGAACCCGGAGTGTAAAATACAGACACTGGGGTAAGTACCAGACTGTGGGAGATTGTGTTTACAGTCACTGGGTGTCTGACACTGAACATTAATGTGATCAGTAATTGTGTTACTGATAAACACTGGGGATTTGTACCGTCTCCTGTCTCTCTGTGTATTTCACCCTCACCCTCTCTCATCTCCAGGCTGGAGAATGTCGGTCTCACAGATTCTGGTGCCGAGGATCTCGTCTCCGCTCTCAGTACAAACCCATCACTGACGGAGCTGGACCTGATATCAAACTCGCTGACAGACTAGCCTTATAATCATTCAGATTCATATCATTACCTCGTTTTTGAACCTTTTGGAAGCTCTTCTTTTCTTCTTCACTAGATTTACAACGGCCTTTGTGCACCACGGATCTTGTACCCCACCATCCTTTCCATGTCTCATTGGAATGATTCTACTCAGAACCCCACGCATATATCCCCTGAACATTTTCTACATTTCTTTGGTCCGTTTCCCTGAGGACATCAATTTCCAATTTATGCTTACAAGTTCCAGCCTGATAGGCTCATAGTTCTCCTTACTCCAATTAGTGGTTTCCCTAACTTGCCTGTTCCTATCCCTCTCTAATGCTATGGTAAATGAGATAGGATTGTGATCACTATCTCCAAAATGCTGTCCCACTGAGAGACCTGACACCTGGCCAGGTTCATTTCCCAATACCGGATCAAGTGCAGCCTCTCCATATAGTGTCAGCTTATCTACATATCTACATATTGTGTCAGGAAACCTTCCTGAACACACCTAACAAACTCCACCCCGTCAAAACCCTTCACTCTAGGGAGATGCCAATCAATATTTGGGAAATTAAAATCTCCCACTTCAACAACCCTGTTATTGTTACTCCTTTCCAGAATCTGTCTCCCTATCTGCTCCTCGATGTCCCTGTTACTGTTGGGAGGTCTATACAAAACACCCAGTCGAGGTGCCACGATCAACAGTGCCACGCCCCCACCTCTGTGGCCTCCCTCCCTGTCCTTTCTGAAACATCTAAAGCCTGGCACTCGAAATAAACATTCCTGTCCCTGCACCATCCAAGTCTCTGTAATGGCCACCACATCATATCTCCAAGTACTGATCCACGCTCTAAGCTCATCTGCTTTGTTCACAACACTCCTTGCATTAAAATAGACACACCTCAAACCATCGGTCTGAGAGCATCCCTTCTCTATCACTTGCCTATGCTCCCTCTCGCGCTGTCTCCAAATTTTCTCTATTTGTGAGCCAACCTCCCTTTCCGCCATCAATTCATTTCAGTTCCCACCCCCTCCCAGCAATTCTAGTTTAAATTCTCCCCAATAGCCTTAGCAAACCTTTCCACTAGGATATCGGTTTCCCTGGCGTTCAAGTGCAACCCGTCCTTTTTGTGCAGGTCACAGCTGCTCCAAAGGAGGTGCCAGTGATCCAGAAATCTGAATCCCTGCCTCCTGCTCCAATCCCTCAGCCACGCATTCATCCTCCACCTCATTCTATTCCTGTACTCACTGTCGCTAGGCACAGGCAGTAATCCCGAGATTACTACCTTTGCCGGTCCTGCTTCTCAACTTCCTTCCTAACTCCCTGTAGTCTGTTTTCAGGACCTCTTCCCTTTTCCTACCTATGTCACTGGTACCAATATGTACCACGACCTCTGGCTGTTCTCCCTCCCACTGCAGGATGTCTTGGACGTGTTCTGAAACATCCCGGACCCTGGCACCTGGGAGGCAAACGACCATCCGCGTTTCTTTCCTGCGTCCACAGAATCGTCTATCTGGCCCTCAAACGACAGAGTCACCTATCACTACTGTCTTCCTCTTCCTTTCCCTGCCCTTCCGAGCCACAGGGCCACTGTTGCCTCCACCAGGTAGGCTGTCCCCACCCCTCTCCAGCAGTACTTGAACAGGGGTACTTATCGTCAAGGGGAATAGCCACAGGGGTACTCTCTAGTACCTGCTTCTTGCCCTTCCCTCTCCTGACTGTGACCCACTTCTTCAGTCTCCCGTGGCCCCGGTGTGACCACCTGCCTGTAACTCCTCAGATGCCTTGTGCAGGAAGGCACTGAGTCGACTGTACTTCCTTAGAAGGGTTGGCGTCATTCAGTGTCTGTAGTGAGATGCTGAAGATGTTCTATAGGTCAGTTGTGGAGAGCGCCCTCTTCTTTGTGGTGGCGTGTTGGGGAGGAAGCATTAAAAAGAGGGATGCCTCACGTCTTAATAAGCTGGTAAGGATGGCGGGCTCTGTCGTGGGCAAAGAACTGGAGAGTTTAACATCGGTAGCTGAGCGAAGGGCGCTGAGTAGGCTACGGTCAATTATGGAAAACCCTGAACATCCTCTACATAGCACCATCCAGAGACAGAGAAGCAGTTTCAGCGACAGGTTACTGTCGATGCAATGCTCCTCAGACAGGATGAAGAGGTCAATACTCCCCAATGCCATTAGGCTTTACAATTCTACCGCCAGGACTTAAGAACTTTTTAAAAGCTATTATTAGTGCTTTTTGAGATAGTGATTTGGATAGGAGGAGGAGTGTAGGAAACTAATACAGGACTTTGTGATATGGTGCAACTCAAACTACCTGCGTCTCAATATCACCAAGACCAAGGAGATGGTGGTGGACTTTAGGAGATCTAGGCCTCATATGGAGCCAGTGATCATTAATGGAGAATGTGTGGAGCAGGTTAAGACCTACAAGTATCTGGGAGTACAGTTAGACGCGAAGTAACCAGGTAACTTACCAGCAAAGATAGATGGATCAGCTGAGTGGGATGCTACTATTTTCAAACGTTTTATTCAAAAAGGGCACACGTATGGTTAATACAATACATTCAGATCATATACATCGTCAAACTCAATCTAAAACACCGGTGTAACCATAATCAATCAGAAATAAGCTCTACAGTTGTCTAGGGGTTAATACTGAGTCCAATTGAAATATAAAGAGTCACTCAGAAGTTTGCAGGCTTTTCCCTTTTGGGAACCGCTGGGGTTTTCACGTTGTAGAGAGAAAGAGATAATTTGGAAAAGATAAACACTTGCCCGTCGTCTTGGCAGAGCAAATCCTTGGAAGCAGGGGAGCAGACTTCCCCGTTGTTAGCTAAAAGCAGTCTTTCGTTGGTTCTAGCCACAGATTCAAAAGTTGGAATCTAACGCACGTGGCTTCCTTCAGAATGGCGTCCCGCTCCCACGGGAATCGATATTGTGCTTCCTTGGTGTCTCCTGGGTGCGTCTGAGGGATCCCCCCCCCCCAGACACTCCTTTATACTTCTTCACGGGATCGCAGGTGTCAATCAAGTTGCAGGTAATGCGATCTCTCTCTCAACCAGCCCACTTTGCCCGAGGGCTTTACCCGTGGTCTCCATGAGACAATAGTCAATGTCACCTTTATTCTGCTTCTTGGGAGAACGTGGTCTCTCTCTCTCTCTCCCATTTTCCTGTGTCTATTCAGCACGTCTCTTCCTCTTTTGGGTCAGCTGACCCCCCCTTGACTAGGGTTCTTGAGATTCTCACAAAGGAGGGGGCCAATGGCATAACACCTCCCCCCATAACGGGTTTTTAACCAGCGGTTAAAAACAGGTTGGTACCCGGGTTTTTTTTTAATCTACATACTACACAAGCTTTTCTCTTCACAGAGTACTACTGTTATACATTCAAGTCAGTATCTAAACAGGTAACAAGTACAGTGCCCCTTTTCTTTAATACCTTAACCTCACGTGTCATACTAAAGTCTGGTAGCATCAAACTTCAGCTCAATAACCACCTTATTTATTTGCTTTCTTCAGCAACATAACTAAGGAGGTGTGATCTTAGCTTACCTACATCTACAACGGTTCATGCAAAATACTAATTTTTATGTTACTTTCAAACTTAACAGTCAAGCTTCCATGGGTGTTGTCTTTATTATTCACATACTTTGTCAAAATCCCTTAAAACCGGCTTCTGCTATTTAAAAATCGCGTCCCCATTAACCCTCGCCTCTTTTCCGGTTAATTCCCTCGTGGCAATCTTGGGCACCCTGGCGAAATAGGCTTTCGCCCGCTCCTTTCATAGAAGTTATTTTATCAGCGTGTTCCAATCTTAGACCACCTTCCGGATTTCCACCCAATTCCTTAATTTTAGGCAATTTGTCATTTTTCTCTTCAGGACCCATCATGCTATTAGTTTCCAAGTTAAGATCTGCAAGCGATTCCGCTTTGTTCAGACAGCATTTCAAATTCTGCCTTTTCACACCACACTCTGGAATAACAATAGCGTGTGGGGCCCCTTTACCTTCCAACTCAACCTGTAATTGATTCACAGGCTTTGTGGTACCAAGCCATTGTCTACGACTGCATATCATATTTTTTGCTGAGTTAAGTATTGTATGTGGTTAGTTTTGCTACAACAAGTGTATGGGACATTGGAAAAAAGTTGAATTTCCCCATGGGGATGAATAAAGTATCTATCTATCTATCTATCACCTCCTCGCTCTCCCTGACCAGACGAAGGTCATCGAGCTGCATCTCCAGTTCCCTAACTCGGTCCCTAAGGAGCTGCAGCTCGACACACCGGGTGCAGATGTTGCCGTCCAGGAGGCTGGGAGTCTCCAGGATCTCCCACATCTGACACCGAGCACAGAAAACCAGCCTCACACACCTACTCTCTGTCTGTATTGTAAACAGATAACCTACCTCGCCTCGACCCTTTATCGCCGAAGCCCCGTTGAGCCAAAGCCTTCCTACTCTGTCTCCCGCTCCTCTGATGCTCGCTCTGTAAATCTGTCTTCCTTTTAAACTCTTCTCGCTCTTCTCACTGGCCGACTTGCGCAGTCGTGCGAAGAAAACAATCAGTAATTGTGTTACTCATAAACACTGGGGATTTGTACTGTCTCCTGTCTCTCTGTGTCCTTCACCCTCACTCTCTCTCATCTCCAGGCTGAACAAAGTCGGTCTCATAGATTCTGGTGCCGAGGATCTCGTCTCCGCTCTCAGTACAAACCCATCACTGACGGATCTGAACCTGAGTTATAATGAACTGGGAGATTCAGGAGTGAAACTGGTGTCTGCGGCTCTGAGGAACTCGGAGAGTAGAATACAGAAACTGTGGTAAGTACCAGACTGTGGGAGATTGTGATTACAGTCACTGGGTGTCTGACACTGAACATTAATGTGATCAGTAATTGTGTTACTGATAAACACTGGGGATTTGTACCGTCTCCTGTCTCTCTGTGTCCTTCACCCTCACTCTCTCTCATCTCCAGGCTGAACCGTGTCGGTCTCACAGATTCTGGTGCCGAGGATCTCGTCTCCGCTCTCAGTACAAAACCATCACTGACGGGGCTGGACCTGGGATTCAACTCTCTGACAGACCGATCTGTCCCCTCTCTCCGCCGCCTCATACTGACCCTCCCGAGTCTGGAGTGGATCCGGTGAGTGTTTGTGTTAATGTTCAATGTGATAAAATATCAGTGGATCCGCGGGTTTTCTGGTGATATTTGTCTGCGAGTGTTGTTGTAACATTAACTGGTCCCCTGTTACTGACACTGTTGTTTATTTCATCTGTTTATTTCATCTTTATTCTCCCATCTGTTTCAGGCTGTGGTGGAATCTGTTCAGTCGGGCCGGGGGAAAGGAACTGAGATCTCTGCAGGAACCCAGACCCAGACTGACAGTGTATCTGTGAACATCTGAATGTGTGAACATCCCCGCCCGCGGGATGGGGACATTTGGCCGACTCCCCGCCCTCCCCTTTAACTCCCGCCCTTACCTTTAATGGCCGTGCGCCGGGGCTGATTCCCAACGGTTTTAACGGAACCGGCTCGGGCCTCGCGCTGTGTGCGTCGCTCGCAGTGGTCCCGCGGTGACGTGTTTCCGCCTGCTGTCCGGCGGAGCAGCTTCCGCCGGAAGTGCGTGTTCGAGACTCCCACGTGACACCCCGGGGAATTTCCCGGACAGGAAGAGCCCGGGGATCCGGGGCTCAGTCTGGGACACCGGTGTCCCGGGGTGGGGGGGGGATGATCCCGGGAGAGAATCCTTTTGCCCCCTTTGCTGAGGACGGTGCATTCGGCAGCCTGGCCGATATAATGATGTTAAATGGACAAATCCCTCGGCAGTGACCCTGGATCTGCAGCGATCCCGGACACGGCCCTGAAGTGTGATTTTATAATTATCGGTTCCCCGATGCAGAGTGACGGTGAGAAACGGGACTGATTATTCAACCGGTCACTCCTTGTCGCCGCTCAGTTAATTGTGTGTGACTGTGAGCAGATCATTTATTCATTTATATAAATGAAGGTTTCTTATTGCTGTATTCACGCTTATGGATAATAAAATTTGCCGTAAATTACCAAAAGATTTGTGATAAAGAAAGGATTATTTCTCATGTAACCATCTAACAATTATAGCACGGAAACAGGCCATCTCGACCCTTCTAGTCCGTGCCGAACGCTTACTCTCACCTCGTCCCACCGACCTGCACTCAGCCCATAACACTCCACTCCTTTCCTGTCCATATACCTGTCCAATTTTACTTTAAATGACAATATTGAACCTGCCTAAACCACTTCTACTGGAAGCTCGTTCCACACAGCTACCACTCTCTGGGTAAAGAAATTCCCCCTCGTGTTACCCCTAAACTTTTGCCCCCTAACTCCCAACTCATGTCCTCTTGTTTGAATCTCCCCTACTCTCAATGGAAGAAGAATATCCACGTCAACTCCATCTATCCCCCTCGTAATTTTAAATGCCCCTACCAAGTCCCCCCTCAACCTTCTACGCTCCAAAGAATAAAGACCTAACTTGTTCAACCTTTCTCTGTAACTTAGGTGCTGAAACCCAGGTGACATTCTAGTAAATCTCCTCGGTACTCTCTCTATTTTGTTGACATCTTTCCTATAATTCGGTGACCAGAACTGTACACAATACTCCAAATTCGGCCTCACCAATGCCTTGTACAACTTTAACGTTACATCCCAACTCCTATACTCAATGCTCTGATTCATAAAGGCCAGCATACCAAAAGCTTTCTTCACCACCCTATCCACATGACAATAAGTGCAGGATCAGACCATTCGGCCCTTCTAGCCAGCACCGCCATTCACTGTGATCATGGCTGATCATACACAATCAGTACCCCGTTCCTGCCCTCTCCCCATATCCCTTGACCCCGCTATCTATAAGAGCTCTATCTAACTCTCTTGAAAGCATCCAGAGACTTGGCCTCCACTGCCTTCTGATAGATAGATAGATAGATACTTTATTCATCCCCATGGGGAAATTCAACTTTTTTTCCAATGTCCAAAACACTTGTTGTAGCAAAACTAATTACATACAATATTTAACTCAGTAAAAAATATGATATGCATCTAAATCACTATCTCAAAAAGCATTAATAATAGCTTTTAAAAAGTTCTTAAGTCCTGGCAGTAGAATTGTAAAGCCTAATGGCATTGGGGAGTATTGACCTCTTCATCCTGTCTGAGGAGCATTGCATCGATAGTAACCTGTCGCTGAAACTGCTTCTCTGTCTCTGGATGGTGCTATGTAGCGGATGTTCAGAGTTATCCATAATTGACCGCAGCCTACTCAGCGCCCTTCGCTCAGAGCATTCCACATATCCACCACTCTCTGGGTGAAAAAGATTTTCCGCATCTCTGTTCTAAATGGCCTTACCCCTTATTCTTAATCTGTGGCCTCTAGTTCTGGACTCACCCATCAGCGGGAGCATGCTTCCTGCCTCCAGCGTGTCCAATCCCTTAATAATCTTATATGTTTCAATCAGATCCCCTCTCATCCTTCTAAATTCCAGTGTATACAAGCCCAGTCGCTCCAATCTTTCAACATATGACAGTCCCGCCATTCCGGGAATTAACCTCGTGAATCTAGGCTGCACTCCCTCAATAGCAAGAATGTCCTTCCTCAGATTTGGAGACCAAAACTGCACACAATACTCCAGGTGGGGTCTCACCAGGGCCCTGTACAGCTGCAGAAGGACCTCTTTACTCCTATACTCAATTCCTCTTGTTATGAAGGCCAACATGCCATTAGCTTTCTTCACTGCCTGCTGTATCTGCATGCTTGCTTTCATTGACTGATGTTTCCTTTCTTTCTTTCGTGGGATTGAGTTTAAGAGCCGAGAGATAATGGTAACCATAGAAAGGATGCAGGGGAGATTTACAAGGATGTTGCCTGGATTAGGGTGGATGCCTTATGAGAATAGGTTGAGTGAAATCGGCCTTTTCTCCTTGGAGTGACGGAGGATGAGAGGTGACCTGACAGAGGTGTACACGATGGTGAGAGGCATTGAGCGTGTGGATAGTCAGAGGTTTTTCCACCAGGAGCTGAAATGGTTGCCACAAGAACACAGTTTTAATGTGCTTGGAAGTAGGTACAGAGAAAATGTCAGCGGTAAGTTTTTTACACAGTGATTGGTGAGTGTGTGGAATAGGCTGCTGGTAACGGTGGTGGCGGCGGAAACTATAGGGTATTTTAAGAGACTCCTGGATGGATACATGGAGCTGAATAAAATAGAGGCCTATGGGACACATATAGAGTGGACATATAGAGAGTTTCCTATAGTGGAGGAGTCTAGGACCAGAGGACACAGATAGAGTGGATGTGGAGAGGATGTTTCCTATAGTGGAGGTGTCTAGGACCAGAGGACACAGATAGGGTGGATGTGGAGAGGATGTATCCTTTCGTGGGGGGTCAGGGACCAGAGGACACAGATGGAGTGGATGTGGAGAGGATGTTTCCTATAGTGGGGGAGTCTAGGACCAGAGGACACAGATAGAGTGGATGTGGAGAGGATGTTTCCTATAGTGGGGGAGTCTAGGACAAGAGGACACAGTTAGAGTGGATGTGGAGAGGATGTTTCCTATAGTGGGGGAGTCTAGGACCAGAGGACACAGATAGAGTGGATGTGGAGAGGATGTTTCCTATAGTGGGGGTGTCTAGGACCAGAGGACACAGATAGAGTGGATGTGGATAGGATGTTTCCTATAGTGGGGGTGTCTAGGAGCAGAGGACACAGATAGAGTGGATGAGGAGAGGATCTTTCCTATAGTGGGGGAGTCTAGGACCAGAGGACACAGATAGAGTGGATGTGGATAGGATGTTTCCTATAGTGGGGGTGTCTAGGAGCAAGAGGACACAGATAGAGTGGATGAGGAGAGGATGTTTCCTATAGTGGGGGAGTCTAGGACCAGAGGACACAGACTCTGTCTCTCTGTCTCTCTCTCCCCTCTCCCCTCTCTCTCTCTCTCTCTCTCTCTCTCCCCTCTCCCCTCTCTCTCTCTCTCTCTCCCACACCACCAGGTTCAGGGACAGTTATTACCCCTCAACCATCAGGAAGGAGGTACAGGAGCCTCAGGGGTTCTGCATGGATATGTTGCAATGAGACAGGGAAAGGATTGTAGGATACAGGCGGTATTGCACCATTAAGCCGGGTGCCAACCGCCGTCAAACAGAAAGAGGAAGAAATTAGGACAGCCAGCAGGGGCCATGAGAAGGCCTTGGTGGGCAGGATTAAGGAAAACCCCAAGGCATTCTACAAGTATGTGAAGAGCAGGAGGATAAGACGTGAGAGAATAGGACCAATCAAGTGTGACAGTGGGAAAGTGCGTTTGGGACCGGAGGAGATCCCGGAGATAGTCAATGAATGCTTTGCTTCAGTATTCACTACGGGAAAGGATCTCGGCGATTGTAGGGACGACTTGCAGTGGGATTGAAAAGCTTGAGCACATAGAAAGAGGATGTGCTGGAGCTTTTGGAAAGCATCAAGTCGGATAAGTCACCAGGACTGGATGGGATGTACCCCAGGCTACTGTGGGTGGCGAGGGAGGAGATTGCTGAGCCTCTGACGATGATCTTTGTATCGTCAATTGGGACAGGAGAGGCTCCGGAGGATTGAAGGGGTGGCAGATGTTGTTCCATTATTCAAGAAAGGGATGAATGAATGAATGAATTAAATGAATGAATGAAATTGAATGAATGACATTAATTTATTTCGGTCAGTACAGAACATAACAAAAAGCATCATTTATAACGATGATTTCACAGGACAAAATTACAACAAAAAGCACAGATATTCTTTAAAACAGACCGAAAGGGTGTCGGCTGAAGCTGCAGCTTATTACTTGAACAGGAACAGATTTGGCGTCAATCATCACTTCAAAAACAGAAAAAAATCATAATCTTTTAACACAAAATCCAATTCCAGGTATCATTTATTTACATTACTCCCATTCATTTTAAATCATGCATTTTATATTTCTTCATTAAATGATTTTTGAATATCTTTCCAAACTTGTTAAGTGCAGTGCATGTTTTTAAATTCTTACAGCCGTTCCCCTGCCTCATTTTCGTGGTCCTCTAACCACCCTCATTTCTCTTTTATTTTCAACGTACTTGAAAAAAACTTTTACTATCCACTGTGATGTTGTTCGTGAGCTTGCTTCCATATTTCATCTTTTTCCCTTCTAATGATTTTTTTAATTGCTCTGTGCAGGTTTTTAAAGACTTCCCACTAATTTTTGCTTTGTTGAATGTCCTTTCTTTTGCTTTCACAATGGCTTTGACTTCCCTCGTCAGCCACGGTTGCGCTATTTTGCCATTTGAGTATTTCTTCATTTTTGGAATACCCGTCTCCTGCACCTTCCTCATTTTTCTCAGAGACACACGCCATTGCTGCTCTGCTGACATCCCTGACATCAGCTTCTTCCAATTTACTTTGTCCAACTCCTCTCTCTCAACCCTATAACCATATAACAATTACAGCACAGAAACAGCCCACCTCGGCCCTTCTAGTCCGTGCCGAACGCTTACTCTCACCTGGTCCCACCGACCCGCACTCAGCCCATAACCCTCCATTCCTTTCCCGTCCATATACCTATCCCATTTTTTAAATTAATTTTTAAATGTTCTCACAACTGTTCCATAGATTCACCCCTCTGACTGAAATACAATGATTTTTTTTACATTTGTTCTTTGCCTTTGTTTCTGAAACATACACGTTCCTCTCAGATCATGTTGACTCTCTCTCTCTCTCTCTCTCTCTCATTTTAAACAACCTTTGGATACTTTGTGGTGACCATCCATTCTTACTTTATACATAATTTGTATTGAATCGAATGATCTTTATTGCCATTATACATTGGTACAGTGAAACTCCGTTTAGCTTCCTCAGGCAATTAAATAAAACGGTAGATAAAAACAAGACAGTGATAGAAAAACAGTATTAAATAGACAAGTAGCAGAAAATAAGTTGCAGCAGCACCAGAATATCAGAGTGATGCACAAAGTGCCGCTAGTGCAAGTATTTGAGTTCATGTGTGTGCTCACAGTTTCCGTCACTGTTCTGTGGGAGTGGTGCGACGGAGGCCACAGCTCTGGGCTCGAAGCCGTTCCTCAGTCTACTTGCTCCGGCTTTTAGTGTCCCGAACCTTTGGCTGGACGGCAGCGGGTCACTGAGTCTGCCGGAATAGATGGCGTCCAGTCCCGGGAGCTCCATCCCGTCGATTCGCTGGGCCGCCCTCACCACGCGATGCAGGTCCTGTCGCTCAGCGGCGGTGCAGCCTGCAGACCACACGGTGGCGCTGTTGGTCAGGATAGTTTCAGACAGACAGACAGACAGACTTTATTGATCCCAGGGGAAATTGGGTTTCATTACAGCCGCACCAACCAAGAATAGTGAAGAAATATAACAATATAAAACCATAAATAATTAAATAATAATAAGTTAATCATGCCCAGTGGAAGCAAGTCCAGGACCAGCCTATTGGCTCAGGGTGTCTGACACTCCGAGGGAGGAGTTATAAAGTTTGATGGCCACGGGCAGGAATGACTTTCTATGATGCTCAGTGTTACATCTCGGTGGAATGAGTCCCTGGCTGAATGTACTCCTGTGCCTAACCAGTACATTATGGAGTGGATGGGAGACATTGTCCAAGATGGATTCTTGGAGCATCCGGTGGTGGGGGTGTGGGGTAAGCGTCAGAGAGGTAGGAAGGTCACACAGAGAGTGGTGGGTGTGTGGAAAGTCCCGGTGGAGTTCAGGGGCATTTGAGAGGCATGCAACTTGGACTGCATCCTCTTTTCAGACACCACCGTCAGAGAGTCTAGTTCCACCCCCACAACATCACTGGCCTAATGAATGAGTTTGTTGATTCTGTTGGTGTCTGCTACCCTCAGCCTCTGCCCCAGCACACAACAGCAAGCATGATAGCACTGGCCACCACAGACATGTAGAACATCCTCAGCATTGTCCGGCAGATGTTAAAGGACCTCAGTCTCCTCAGGAAGTAGAGACGGCTCCGACCCTTCTTGTACACAGGCTCAGTGCTCTTTGACCAGTTCAGTTTATTGTCCATTCGTATCCCCAGGTATTTGTAATCCTCCACCATGTCCACACTGACCCCTTGGATGGAAACAGGGGTCACCGGTGCCTTGGCCCTCCTCAGGTCCACCACCAGCTCCTGTGTCTTTTTCACATCAAGCTGCAGATGATGTATTGTGCCTCTTTCGAAGTTGGGCAACAGCTCTTGGGGGAGTTTATTTTTTTAAAACTACAAAATCTCTGAAATTTGAAGTGTTTAGTTGAATAAATAGTGGATTGGTTGGCTCATAATAACTTGTCTTATTTACAATTTTGTATAACTTTCTTTTGGAGTAGAAAAATTTAATTTGTATTTGTTTTTGTACATCTACACAGTAAGTCATTAGGGAGTAGAGATGGCCCAGGAAATTATAGACCAGTCAGTCTTACTTCAGTGTTTGGTAAGTTGATGGAGAAGATCCTGAGAGGCAGGATTTATGAACATTTGGAGAGGCATAATATGATTAGGAACAGTCAGCATGGATTTGTGAAAGGCAGGTCGAGCTTTACGAGCCTGATTAAATTTTTTGAGGACGTGAATAAACACATTAATGAAGGAAGAGCAGCAGATGTAGTGTATATGGATTTCAGCAAGGCATTTGATAAGGTACCCCATGAAAGGCTTATTGAGAAAGTAAGTGTCCAGGATCAGAGGGTCCGAGTCCATAGGACACTCAAAGCTGCTGCGCAGGTTGACACTGTGGTTAAGAAGGCGTACAGTATATTGGCCTTCATCAATCATGGGATTGTGTTTAAGAGCCGAGAGGTAATGTTGCAGCTATATAGGACCCTGGTCAGACCCCACTTGGAGTACTGGGCTCAGTTCTGGTCGCCTCACTACAGGAAGGACGTGGAAGCCATAGAAAGGGTGCAGAGGAGATTTACGAGGATGTTGCCTGGATTGGGGAGCATGCCTTATGAGAATGGGTTGAGTGAACTCGGCCTTTTCTCCTTGGAGCGACGGAGGATGAGAGGTGACCAGACAGAGGTGTATAAGACGATGAGAGGCATCGATCGTGCGGATAGTCAGAGGCTTTTTCACCAGGGCTGAAGTGGCTAGCACGAGGAGGCAGAGTTTTAAGGTACTCTGGTCACTGAATTATAGGAAAGATGTCAACAAAGTAGAGAGAGTACAGAGGAGATTTACCAGAATGTTACCTGGGTTTCAGCACCTACGTTACAGAGAAAGGTTGAACAAGTTAGGTCTTTATTCTTTGGAGCGTAGAAGGTTGAGGGGGGACTTGATAGAGGTATTTAAGATTATGAGGGGGATAGATTGAGTTGACGTGGATAGGCTTTTTCCATTGAGAGTAGGGGAGATACAAACAAGAGGACATGAGTTGAGAGTTAGCGGCGAAAGTTTAGGGGTAACACGAGGGGGAACTTCTTTACTCAGAGAGTGGTAGCTGTGTGGAACGTGCTTCCAGTAGAAGTGGTAGAGGCAGGTTCGGTATTGTCATTTAAAGTAAAATCGGATAGGTATATGGACAGGAAAGGAATGGAGGGTTATGGGCTGAGTGCAGGTCGGTGGGACGAGGTGAGAGTAAGCGTTCGGCACGGACTAGAAGGGCCGAGATGGCCTGTTTCCGTGCTGTAATTGTTATATGTTATATGAGATGCTGGCAAGGATGACAGCAGAGCAGCAATGGGGTGAGTTTCTGGGGGAAATGAGGAAGGTGCCAGATAGATGTATTCCAAAAACAAAGAAAGTAAATGCTCAAATGGCAAAATAGTACAAACCGTGCCTGACGAGGGAAGTCAAAGCTAATGTTAAAGCAAAAAGAGAGCGGGCATTCGACAAAGCAAAAAATAGCGAGAAGACAGAGAATTGGGAAGCTTTCAAAACCCGACAGAGAGCAACTGAAAGAATCATTAGAAGGGAAAAGGTGAAATATGGAAGCAAGCTGGCAAACAATAGTCAAATTTGACAGTAAAAGATTGTTCAAGTATGAAAAAGTCAAAAGAGAGATGACAGTGGGCGAAGAAATAACATTGGGGGCCAAGGAGATGGCAGAGGAACTGAGTGAGTATTTTGCATCGGTCTTCACCGTGGAAGACACTAACAGTGAGCCTGATGTTGTACTGAGTGAAGGAAGAGAAGTGGGTGCAGTTACTGTTACAAGGGAGAAGGTGCTCAAAATACTGAAAGACCTAAAGGTACATAAGTCACCCGGACCAGACGAACTGCACCCTGGGGTTCTGAAAGAGGTATAGAAACATAGAAAATAGGTGCAGGAGTAGGCCATTCGGCCCCCTCGAGCCTGCACCACCATTCAGTATGATCATGGCTGACCATCCAACCTCAGAACCCTGTACCTGCTTTCCCTCCGTACCCCCTGATCCCTTTAGCCACAAGGGCCGTATCTAACTCCCTCTTAAATATAGCCAATGAACCGGCCTCAACTGTTTCCTGTGGCAGAGAATTCCACAGATTCACCACTCTCTGTGTGAAGAAGTTTCTCCTCATCTCCGTCCTAAAAGGCTTCCCCTTTATCCTTAAACTGTGACCCCTCGTTCTGGACCTCCCCAACATCGGAAACAATCTTCCTGCATCTAGCCTGTCCGATCCCTTTAGAATTTTATACGTTTCAATAAGATCCCCCCCCCTCCCCTCAATCTTCTAAATTCCAGTGAGTATAAGCCCAGTCGATCCAGTCTTTCTTCATATGAAAGTCCTGCCATCCCAGGAATCAATCTGGTGAACCTTCTCTGTACTCCCTCTATGGCAGGAATGTCTTTCCTCAGATTAGGGGACCAGAACTGCTCACAATTAGCGGTAGAGATTGTGGTGGCATTAGAAATGATCTTTCAAAACTCATCGGACTCTGGGATGGTGCCGGAGGGCTGGAACATTGCAAAACGTCACTCCGCTCTGTAAGAAAGGAGGAAGGCAGCAGAAAGGAAATTACAGACCAGTTCGCCTGACCCCAGCGGTTGGGAAGACGTTGGAGTCAATTGTTAAAGATGAGGTGATGGAGTACTTGGTGACACAGGACAAGATAGGACAAAGTCAGCAGGGTTTCCTTCAGGGAAAATCTTGTCTGACGAGTCTGTCGGAATGCCTTGTGGAGATTACAGGTAGGACAGATAAAGGGGATGTAGTGGATGTTGTATATTTGGACTTTCAGAAGGCCTTTGACAAGGTGCCGCACAATGAGGCCGCTCACCAAGTTAAGAGCCCGTGGCATTACAGGGAAGTTACTAACATGGTTAGGGAATCGGCTGATTGGTAGGAGGCAGCGAGTGGGAATGAAAGGATCCTTTTCTGGTTGGCCGCCGGTAACCAGTGGTGTTCTGCAGGGGTCGATGTTGGGGCCTCTTCTTTTTGTGCTGTACATCAGTGATTTAGACGATGGAATGGACGGCTCTGTTGCCAAGTTTGCAGGCGATACGAAGGTCGGTGGAGGGACAGGTAGTGTTGAGGAAACAGGTAGGATGCAGAAGGACTTAGATGAGGAGAAGGGGCGAGAGAGTGGCAAGTGAAACACAATGTTGGAAAATGCGCGGGGGTCACGCACTTTGATAGTTGGAGTAACTGTGCGGACTGTTTTCTAACTGGGGCGAAAATCGGAGAATCTGACATGCAAAGGGACGCATGCGCAGAAAGTTCACCTTGCAGGCAGTGGTGAGGGTGACAAAACGCCATGTCAGTATTCATCTGAAGAGGTCCAGACTCTTGGAGCAGGGATGTGATGCTGAGGCTTTATAAGGCACCGGCGAGGCCCCGCCTTGAGCACCGTGAACAGGTTTGGGCCCCTCGTCTACGGAAAGACGTGCTGGCTTCAGAAGGATTTCACAGGAGGTCCGCAAGGATGATTCTGGGAATGAAAGGGTTAACAGAGGAGTAATGTTGCTGTGAGGCCGAGACAGAGTCGATGTGAAGAGTATGCTCCCCATGGTGGGGGAGTCTCGGACAGCAGGGCACAGACTCAGAATAGAGGGGGCGTCCATTTACAACAGAGATGCGGAGAAATTTCTTTGGCCGGAGGGTGGTGATCGTGTGGAATGTATTTACCGCTGGACCAGTGGAGTCCGGGTCGTTGGGTGTATCTAAGACAGAGGCTGATGGGCTTTTGATTGGACGCAGCATCAAAGGTCACGTGGACAAGGCTCCTCAGGGGTCACTGGCTCCAAAGGGTTCTTTTACCTCAAGCTGACTAATCACCCCCGGTTCATTACACGACACCCAATCTAGTGTCTAGGCTCAATGACAAATTACTGTAAAACGCCATCTCTTAGGCACTCAACAAACTCTCTCCCTTGAGATCCATTACCAACCTGATTTTCCCAATCGACCTGCATGTTATATTCTCCCATGACTATCATAACATTGCCCTTTTAAACTGCTTTTCTATTTCTTAGAAACATAGAAACCCTGCAGCACAATACAGACCCTTCGGCCCACAAGGTTGTGCCCAACATTTCCCTACCCTAGAAATTACTAGGCTTACCTATAGCCCTCTATTTTTCTAAGCTCCATGTACCTATCCAAAAGTCTCTTAAAAGCCCCTATCGTATCCGCCTCCACCACCGTTACCGGCAGCCCATTCCACACACTCACCACTCTCTGAGTAAAAAACTTACCACTGACATCTCCTCTGTACCGACTCCCCAGCACCTTAAACCTGTGTCCTCTTGTGGCAACCATTTCAGCCCTGGGAAAAAGCCTCTGACTTTTAATGCCTCTCATCGTCTTATACGCCTCTATCAGGTCACCTCTCATCCTCCGTCGCTCCGAGGAGAAAAGGCCGAGTTCACTCAACCTATTCTCACAAGGCATGCTCCCCAATCCAGACAACATCCTTGTAAATCTCCTCTGCACCCTTCCTATGGCTCCCACATCCTTCCTGTAGTGAGGCGACCAGAACTGAGCACAGTACACCAAGTGGGGTCTGACCAGGGTCCGTTCCCATTGTAATCTTCGGCCCACATCCCAGCTACTGTTGGGAGGCCTGTGTATAACTGCCATTAACGTCCTTTGACCCGTGCAGTTTCCTAACTCAACCCACAAGGACTCAACATCTTCCGATCCGATGTCACATTTTTCTACTGATATAATGCCATTCTTAACCAGCAGAGCGACACCAGCCCCTCTAACTACTGAGCCCTCTGATCAATTCTGGTTCGTTGAGCAGCTCCCAATCCGGAATAGCTCTGCAGGCGCTGCTCCAGAAACCCATAGAACACTACAGGCCCTTCGGCCCACAATGTTGTGCCGACCCTCAAACCCTGCCTCCCATACAACCCCCCCACCTTACATTCCTCCATATACCCGTCTAGTAGTCTCTTAAACTTCACTAGTGTATCTGCCTCCACCACCGACTCAGGCAGTGCATTCCACGCACCAACCACTCTCAGAGTAAAAAACCTTCCTCTAATATCCCCCTTGAACTTCCCTCCCTTTCCTTAAAGCGGGGAGTGGTCGCTCCGTGCCCTCCTGAAGTCAATGACCATCTCTTTTGTTTTGTTCACATTCAGAGACAGGTTGTTGGCTCTGCACCGGTCCGTTAGCCGCTGCACCTCCTCTCTGTAAGCTGACTCGTCGTTCTTGCTGAAAAGGGGAAGTACAACGAGATCTAGATCTGGATACCCCCCATCATAGGGAACAACCTCTCCAATGTCCACCTCATCCAGTCCTTTCAACGTTCGGTAGTTTCAATGAGATTCCACCCCCCCCCCCCGCATTCTTCTAAATTCCAGTGAGTCCAGGCCCAAAGCTGCCAAACGCTCCTCATATGTTAACCCCTTCGTTCCCGGAATCATCCTCGCAAACCTCCTCTGGACTCGCTCCAACGACAACACTTCCTTTCTGAGACGCAGGGCCCAGAACTGTTGACAATACTGCAAGTGCGGCTGACTAGTATCTTATGAAGGCTCAGTATTATCTGCCCGCTTTTATATTCTATTCCCTTTGAAATGACTAGTGGGGTGACCGCAAGGCTCGGTGCTGGGACCGCAGCTATTCACGATATACATTAATGATTTAGATGAATGGATTAAATGTAACTTTAGCAAACTTGCAGATGACACAAAGCTGGATGGCAGTGTGAAATGTCAGGAGGATGTTAGGAGAATGCAGGGTGACTTGGACACGTTGGGTGAGTGGGCAGATGCATGGCAGATGCAGTTTAATGTGGATAAATGTGAGGTTATCCACTTTGGTGGCAAGAACAGGAAGGCAGATTAGTATCTGAATGGTATCAAGTTAGGAAAAGGGGAAGTACAACGAGATCTAGGTGTCCATGTTCATCAGTCACTGAAAGTAAGGATGCAGGTACAGCAGGCAGTGAAGAAAGCTAATGGCATGTTGGCCTTCATAACAAGGGGAGTTGAGTACAGGAGTAAAGAGGTCCTTCTGCAGTTGTACAGGGCCCTGGTGAGACCCCACCTGGAGTATTGTGTGCAGTTTTGGTCTCCAAATTTGAGGAAGGACATTCTTGCTATCGAGGGAGTGCAGCGTAGGTTCACAAAGTTAATTCCCGGAATGGCGGGACTGTCATACGTTGAAAGATTGGAGCGACTGGGCTTGTATACACTGGAATTTAGAAGGATGAGAGGGGATCTGATTGAAACATAAATGATTATTAATGGATTGGACACGCTAGAGGCAGGAAACACGTTCCCGATGTTGGGGGATTCCAGAACCAGAGGCCACAGTTTAAGAATAAGGGTTAGGCCATTTAGAACGGAGTTGAGGAAAAACTTTTTCAACCAGAGAGTTGTGGATCTGTGGAATGCTCTGCCTCAGAAGGCAATGGAGGCCGAGTCTCTGGATGCTTTCAAGAGAGAGGTCGATAGAGATAGCGGAGCCCAGGGATATGGGGAGAGGGCAGGAACGTGGTACTGATTGTGGATGGTCAGCCATGATCACAGTTAATGGCGGTGCTGGCTCGAAGGGCCGAATGGCCGACTCCTGCACCTATTGTCTATTGACTTCTGGTTGTAGTTTATTTCGTCTGTTTTGGGACTGTGAATGTGCTAAAACATTTTGGGTTGATGTTTGTTAATTTATAGATCAATACATTAATATGGATTTTACTTTTTGTTTTGAAAACATTTCATTAGGGTTTACTAATAGTACCAAATCTCATAGAAATCCTTATGCAGATGATACTAAGGTAGGTGGCGTTGTGGATAATGAAGTAGGTTTTCAAAGCTTGCAGAGAGATTTAGGCCAGTTATAAGAGTGGGCTGAACGATGACAGATGGAGTTTAATGCTGATAAGTGTGAGAAGCTACATTTTCGTAGGACTAATCAAAATAGGACATGCAGTGTAAGTGGTAGGGTATTGAAGAATGCAGTAGAACAGAGTGATCTAGGAATAATGGTGTATACTTGCCTGAAGGTGGAATCTCATGTGGATAGGGTGGTGAAGAAAGCTTTTGGTATGCTGGCCTTTATAAATCAGAGCACTGAGTATAGGAGTTGGGATGTAATGTTAAAATTGTACAAGGCATTGGTGAGGCCGAATTTGGAGTATTGTGTACAGTTCTGGTCACCGAATTATAGGAAAGATGTCAACAAAATAGAGAGAGTACCGAGGAGATTTACTAGAATGTCACCTGGGTTTCAGCACCTAAGTTACAGGGAAAGGTTGAGCAAGTTAGGTCTTTATTCTTTGGAGCGTAGAAGGTTGAGGGGGGACTTGGTAGGGGCATTAAAAATTACGAGGGGGATAGATGGAGTTGACGTGGATAGGCTTTTTCCATTGAGAGTAGGGGAGATTCAAACAAGAGGACATGAGTTGGGAGTTAGGGGGCAAAATTTTAAGTGTAACTCGAGGGGGAATTTCTTTACTCAGAGAGTGGTAGCTGTGTGGAATGAGCTTCCAGTAGAAGTGGTTAAGGCAGGTTCGATATTGTAATTTAAAGTAAAATTGGACAGGTATATGGACAGGAAAGGAATGGAGTGTTATGGGCTGAGTGCGGGTCGGTGGGACTAGGTGAGAGGAAGCGTTCAGCACGGACTAGAAGGGCCGAGATGGCCTGTTCCCGTGCTGTAATTGTTACATGGTTACATGAGAAATAATTCTTTCTTTATCACAAATCTTTTGGTAATTTACAGCAAATTTTATTATCCATAAGTGTCAATACAGCAATAAGAAACCTTCATTTATATTTTTTAAGTCAGACATCAAAACGATATAACTGACCGGCGACAAGGAGTGACCGGTTGAATAATCAGTCCCGTTTCACACCGTCACTCTGCATCGGTGAACCGATGATTATAAAATCACACTTCAGGGCCGTGTCCGGGATCGCTGCAGATCCAGGGTCACTGCCGAGGGATTTGTCCATTTAACATCATTATATCGGCCAGGCTGCCGAATGCACCGTCCTCAGCAAAGGGAGCAAAAGGATTCTCTCCCAGGATCATACCCCCCACCCCGGGACACCGCTGTCCCAGACTAAGACCCGGACCCCGGGCTCTTCCTGTCCGGTTAATTCCCCGGGGAGTCACGTGGGGAATCTCGAACACGCACATCCGGCGGAAGCTGCCCCGCCGGACAACAGACGGATACACGTCACGGCGGGACCGCTGCGAGGGACGCACACAACGCGAGGACCGAGCTGGTTCCGTTAAAACCGTTGGGAATCAGCCCGGCGCGCGGCCGATAAAGGTGAGGGTGGGAGTTAAAGGTGAGGGCGGGGAGTCGGCCAAATGTCCCCACCCCGCGGGCGGGGATGTTCACACGGTCACTCTCAGTCCGGGTCTGGGTTCCTGCAGAGATCTCAGTTCCTTCATCCCGGTCTCACTGAACCGATTGTCCCACAGCCTGAAACAGATGGGAGAATAAAGATGAAATAAACAGATTACACAACAGTGTCAGTAGCAGAAGACCGGGGTTAATGTTTCAACAACACTCACAGACAAATATCACCAGAAAAACCGCGGATCCGCTGATATTTTATCACATTGAACATTAACACAAACACTCACAGGATCCACTTCAGACTAAGGAGGGTCTGTATGAGGCGGCGGAGAGCGGGGACAGATCGGTCTGTCAGAGAGTTTTCACTCAGGTCCAGATCCTTCAGTGATGGGTTTGTACTGAGAGCGGAGGCGAGATCCTCGGCACCGGAATCTGTGAGACCGACACTGTTCAGCCTGGAGATGAGAGAGAGTGAGGGTGAAGGACACAGAGAGACAGGAGACGGTACAAATCCCCAGTGTTTATCAGTAACACAATTACTGATCGCATTAATGTTCAGTGTCAGACACCCAGTGACTGTAAACACAATCTCCCACAGTCTGGTACTTACCACAGTGTCTGTATTTTACACTCCGGGTTCCTCAGAGCCGCAGACACCAGTTTCACTCCTGAATTTCCCAGTTTATTATTGTTCAGTCTAAACACAAACAGACAAATTGATGAACATAGTGATTAAAACCGTGTGTCTGGGGGCATTTCTCTCACTCGGATATTTCAGGGAGCATTAAACCCTTTATTAATTCACTGATCGTAGTTCCCATCACTGTCAATGACCCTCACTGCCCAGCTCCAAGGAATTCACCGAATGTCAGTAATTTCGTCTGTCGGTGTGACCCTGTAAACTCCACATATTCTCTCTTATTCCCTGATGGATAGAAAAGTGTTCCTGAGGTGAGACAATCGGAAAGGGCAGGGGTGAAGGGGAGAAAGTCAAACAGTGAGGAAGATTTGAGAATCGGGAAATGTCGATGGGAGATGGAGGAAGAGACATCTCCTAAGGTAAAGGATGGAAAGACACAGAAGGAAGCGGATGTGGAAGAGAGATCCCACAAGAGGAAGTGGGGTGGGGGAGAGAGATCCCACAGGAGGAAGGGGGATGTGGGACAGAGATCCCACAAGAGGAAGGGGGATGGGAAAGAGAGATACCACAAGAGTAAGGGGGATGGAGGACAGAGATCCCACAGAAGGAAGTTGGATGGGGAAGAGAGATCACACAGGAGGACGGGGGATGGGGGAGAGAGATCCCACAGGAGGAAGGGGGATGGGGAAGAGAGATCCCACAGTAGGAAGTGGGATGGGGAAGAGAGATCCCACAGGAGGAAGGAGGGTGGCGGAGAGAGATCCCACAGGAGGAAAGGGGATGGGGGAAACAGATCAAACAGGAGGAAGGGGATGGGGGACAGAGATCCCACTGGTGGAAGGGGATGGGGGAGAGAGAACCTACAGGAGAAAGGGGGAAGTGGAAGAGAGATCCCACAGGAGGAAGGGGGATGGGGAAGAGAGATCCCACAGGAGGAAGGGGGATGTGGAAGAGAGATCCCACAGGAGGAAGGGGGATGGAGGACAGAGATCCCGCAGGTGGAATGGGGATGTGGGAGAGAGTTCCACCAGGAGGAAGGGGGATGTGGGAGAGAGTTCCCACAGGAAGAAGGGGGATGTGGGAGAGAGATCCCACAGGAGGAAGGGGGATGTGGGAGAGAGATCCCACAGGAGGAAGGGGGATGTGAAAGAGAGATCCCACAGGAGGAAGGGGGATGTGGAAGAGAGATCCCACAGGAGGAAGGGGGATGGGGAAGAGAGATCCCACAGGAGGAAGGGGGATGTGGAAGACAGATCCCACAGGTGGAAGGGGGATGGAGGAGAGAGATCCCACAGGAGGAAGGGGGATGTGAAAGAGAGATCCCACAGGAGGAAGGGGGATGTGGAAGAGAGATCCCACAGGAGGAAGGGGGATGGGGGAGAGAGATCCCGCAGGTGGAATGGGGATGTGGGAGAGAGTTCCCACAGGAAAAAGGGGGATGTGGGAGAGAGATCCCACAGGAGGAAGGGGATGGGGGAGAGAGATCCTACAGAAGGAAGGGGGAGAGAGATCCCACAGGAGGAAGGTGGAGAGAGATCCCACAGGAAGAAGGGGGACGGGGAAGAGAGATCCCACAGGAGGAAGGGTGACGGGGGATAAAGATCACACACGAGGAAGGGGATGGGGGAGAGAAATCCCACAGGAGGACGGGGGATGTGGGAGAGAGTTCCCACAGGAGGAAGTCTCCCACACGAGGAAGGGGGACGGGAGAAAGAGATCCCACAGGAGGAAGGGGAACGGGGGAGAGAGATCCCAGAGGAGGAAGGGAGATGGGGAAGAGAAATCCCACAGGAGGAACGGGGATCCAACAAGAGGAAGGGGTATGGGGTAGAGAGATCCCACAATAGGAATGGTGGATGGTGGAGAGAGATCCCACAGGAGGATGGGGGATGGGGAAGAGAGATCCCACAGGAGCAACGGGGACGGGGGAGAGAGATCCCACAGGAGGAAGGGGGATGGGGGATAGAGATCCCACAGGAAGGGGAATGGGGAAGAGGGATCCCACCGGAGGAAAGGGATTGGGAAGAGAGATCCCACAGGCGGTTGGGGGAAGGGGAAGAGATATCCCACAGAGGAAGGGGGATGGGGGAGAGAGATCACACAGGAAGGGGGATGGGGAAGACGGATCCGCCCGGAGGAAAGGGATAGGGAAGAGAGATCCCACAGGAGGAAGGGAGATGGTGGAGAGAGATCACACAGGAGGAAGGGGGACGAGGGAGAGAGATCCCACAGGAGGAAGGGGGACGGGGGAGAGAGATCCCAAAGGAGGAAGGGCGACGGGGGAGAGAGAACCCACAGGAGGAATGGGGACGGGGAAGAGGGATCCCACAGGGGGAAGCGGGATGGGGAAGAGAGATCCCATAGGGGGAAGGGAGATGGGGATTAGAGATCCCACAGGAGGAAGCAGAAATAGGAACAAAGATCCCGCAGGAGGATTTGGGATGGGGAAAATGGATCCCACAGAAGGTAAGGGGGTGGGGTAGAGAAACCCCCCTGGGTGTAGGGGGAATGGGAATAGAGGCCCTACAAGGTGTATGGTTAGAGCGATCCCATGGGAGGAAGCGGGATGGGGAAGGTAGATCCCACAGGGGGAAGCGGGATGGGGAAGAGAGATCACACAGGGGGAAGGGAGATGGGGATTAGAGATCCCACAGGATGAAGGGGGATAGGGAAGAGAGATCCCTCAGGATGAAGGAGGAAGGTGAAGAGAGATCCCACAGGAGGAAGGGGGATGCGGAAGAGAGATCCTACAGGAGGAAGGGGGATGTGTAAGAGAGATCCCACAGGAGGAAGGGGGATGTGGAAGAGAGATCCCACAGGAGGAAGGGGGATGGGGGAGAGAGATCCCGCAGGTGGAATGGGGATGTGGGAGAGAGTTCCCCCAGGAGGAAGGGGGATGTGGGAGAGAGTTCCCACAGGAAGAAGGGGGATGTGGGAGAGAGATCCCACAGGAGGAATGGGGATGTGGGAGAGAGATCCCACAGGAGGAAGGGGGATGGGGGAGAGAGATCCCGCAGGTGGAATGGGGATGTGGGAAAGAGTTCCCCCAGGAGGAAGGGGGATGTGGGAGAGAGTTCAAACAGGAAGAAGGGGGATGTGGGAGAGAGATCCCAGAGGAGGAAAGGGGATGTGGGAGAGAGATCCCAGAGGAGGAAGGGGGATGTGGGAGAGAGTTCCAACAGGAGGAAGGGGATGGGGGAGAGAGATCCCACAGGAGGAAGGTGGAGAGAGATCCCACAGGAAGAAGGGGGACGGGGAAGAGTGATCCCACAGGACGAAGGGGGACGGGGGAGAGAGATCCCACAGGAGGAAGGGGATGGGGGAGAGAGATCCCACAGGAGGTAGGGGGATGTGGGAGAGAGATCCCACAGGAGGAAGGGGAATGGGGGAGAGAGATCCCACAGGAGGAAGGGGAACGGGGGAGAGAGATCCCAGAGGAGGAAGGGGGACGGGGGAGAGAGATCAAACAGGAGGAAGGGGAACGGGGAAGAGAGATCCCACAGGAGGAATGGGGACGGAGCAGAAAGGTCCCACAGGAATAAGGGGGATGGGGGACAGAGATCCCACAAGAGGAAGTGGGATGGGGCAGAGAGATCCCACAAGTGGAAAGGGGATGGGGAAGAGAGATCCCACAGGAGGAAATGGGATGGGGCAGAGAGATCCCACAGGAGGATGGGGGATGTGGAAGAGAGATCCCACAAGAGGAAGGGGGATGGGGGAGAGAGATCCCACAGGAGGAAGGGGATGGGCGAGAGAGATCCCACAGGAGGAAGGGGGATCGGGAGAGAGATCCCACAGGAGGAAGGGGGATGGGCGACAGAGATCCCACAGGAGGAAGGGGGATGGGGAAAAGAGGTCCCACAGGAGGAAGGGTGATGGGGATGAGAGATCCCGCAGGTGGAAGGGGGATGTGGGAGAGATTTCCACACAGGAGGAAGCGAGATGGTGGAGAGAGATCACACAGGAGGAAGGGGGATGTGGAAGAGAGATCCCACAGGAGGAAGGGGGATGGGGAAGAGAGATCCCACAGGAGGAAGGGGGATGTGGAAGACAGATCCCACAGGTGGAAGGGGGATGGAGGAGAGAGATCCCACAGGAGGAAGGGGGATGTGAAAGAGAGATCCCACAGGAGGAAGGGGGATGTGGAAGAGAGATCCCACAGGAGGAAGGGGGATGGGGGAGAGAGATCCCGCAGGTGGAATGGGGATGTGGGAGAGAGTTCCCACAGGAAAAAGGGGGATGTGGGAGAGAGATCCCACAGGAGGAAGGGGGATGTGGAAGAGAGAGATCCCAGAGGAGGAAGGGGGATGTGGGAGAGAGTTCCAACAGGAGGAAGGGGATGGGGGAGAGAGATCCTACAGAAGGAAGGGGGAGAGAGATCCCACAGGAGGAAGGTGGAGAGAGATCCCACAGGAAGAAGGGGGACGGGGAAGAGAGATCCCACAGGAGGAAGGGTGACGGGGGAGAAAGATCACACACGAGGAAGGGGATGGGGGAGAGAAATCCCACAGGAGGAAGGGGGATGTGGGAGAGAGTTCCCACAGGAGGAAGTCTCCCACACGAGGAAGGGGAACGGGAGAAAGAGATCCCACAGGAGGAAGGGGAACGGGGGAGAGAGATCCCAGAGGAGGAAGGGAGATGGGGAAGAGAAATCCCACAGGAGGAACGGGGATCCAACAAGAGGAAGGGGTATGGGGTAGAGAGATCCCACAATAGGAATGGTGGATGGTGGAGAGAGATCCCACAGGAGGATGGGGGATGGGGAAGAGAGATCCCACAGGAGCAACGGGGACGGGGGAGAGAGATCCCACAGGAGGAAGGGGGATGGGGGATAGAGATCCCACAGGAAGGGGAATGGGGAAGAGGGATCCCACCGGAGGAAAGGGATTGGGAAGAGAGATCCCACAGGCGGTTGGGGGAAGGGGAAGAGATATCCCACAGAGGAAGGGGGATGGGGGAGAGAGATCACACAGGAAGGGGGATGGGGAAGACGGATCCGCCCGGAGGAAAGGGATAGGGAAGAGAGATCCCACAGGAGGAAGGGAGATGGTGGAGAGAGATCACACAGGAGGAAGGGGGACGAGGGAGAGAGATCCCACAGGAGGAAGGGGGACGGGGGAGAGAGATCCCAAAGGAGGAAGGGGGACGGGGGAGAGAGAACCCACAGGAGGAATGGGGACGGGGAAGAGGGATCCCACAGGGGGAAGCGGGATGGGGAAGAGAGATCCCATAGGGGGAAGGGAGATGGGGATTAGAGATCCCACAGGAGGAAGCAGAAATAGGAACAAAGTTCCCGCAGGAGGATTTGGGATGGGGAAAATGGATCCCACAGAAGGTAAGGGGATGGGGTAGAGAAACCCCCCTGGGAGTAGGGGGAATGGGAATAGAGGCCCTACAAGGTGTATGGTTAGAGCGATCCCATGGGAGGAAGCGTGATGGGGAAGGTAGATCCCACAGGGGGAAGCGGGATGGGGAAGAGAGATCACACAGGGGGAAGGGAGATGGGGATTAGAGATCCCACAGGATGAAGGGGGATAGGGAAGAGAGATCCCTCAGGATGAAGGAGGAAGGTGAAGAGAGATCCCACAGGAGGAAGGGGGATGCGGAAGAGAGATCCCACAGGAGGAAGGGGGATGTGTAAGAGAGATCCCACAGGAGGAAGGGGGATGTGGAAGAGAGATCCCACAGGAGGAAGGGGGATGGGGAGAGAGATCCCGCAGGTGGAATGGGGATGTGGGAGAGAGTTCCCCCAGGAGGAAGGGGGATGTGGGAGAGAGTTCCCACAGGAAGAAGGGGGATGTGGGAGAGAGATCCCACAGGAGGAATGGGGATGTGGGAGAGAGATCCCACAGGAGGAAGGGGGATGGGGGAGAGAGATCCCGCAGGTGGAATGGGGATGTGGGAAAGAGTTCCCCCAGGAGGAAGGGGGATGTGGGAGAGAGTTCAAACAGGAAGAAGGGGGATGTGGGAGAGAGATCCCAGAGGAGGAAAGGGGATGTGGGAGAGAGATCCCAGAGGAGGAAGGGGGATGTGGGAGAGAGTTCCAACAGGAGGAAGGGGATGGGGGAGAGAGATCCCACAGGAGGAAGGTGGAGAGAGATCCCACAGGAAGAAGGGGGACGGGGAAGAGTGATCCCACAGGACGAAGGGGGACGGGGGAGAGAGATCCCACAGGAGGAAGGGGATGGGGGAGAGAGATCCCACAGGAGGTAGGGGGATGTGGGAGAGAGATCCCACAGGAGGAAGGGGAATGGGGGAGAGAGATCCCACAGGAGGAAGGGGAACGGGGGAGAGAGATCCCAGAGGAGGAAGGGGGACGGGGGAGAGAGATCAAACAGGAGGAAGGGGAACGGGGAAGAGAGATCCCACAGGAGGAATGGGGACGGAGCAGAAAGGTCCCACAGGAATAAGGGGGATGGGGGACAGAGATCCCACAAGAGGAAGTGGAATGGGGCAGAGAGATCCCACAAGTGGAAAGGGGATGGGGAAGAGAGATCCCACAGGAGGAAATGGGATGGGGCAGAGAGATCCCACAGGAGGATGGGGGATGTGGAAGAGAGATCCCACAAGTGGAAGGGGGATGGGGGAGAGAGATCCCACAGGAGGAAGGGGATGGGCGAGAGAGATCCCACAGGAGGAAGGGGGATCGGGAGAGAGATCCCACAGGAGGAAGGGGGATGGGGGACAGAGATCCCACAGGAGGAAGGGGGATGGGGAAAAGAGGTCCCACAGGAGGAAGGGTGATGGGGATGAGAGATCCCGCAGGTGGAAGGGGGATGTGGGAGAGATTTCCACACAGGAGGAAGCGAGATGGTGGAGAGAGATCACACAGGAGGAAGGGGGACGGGGGAGAGAGATCCCAGAGGAGGAAGTGGGACGGGGGAGAGAGATCAAACAGGAGGAAGGGGAACGGGAGAGAGAGATCCCAGAGGAGGAAGCGGTACGGGGGAGAGAGATCAAACAGGAGGATGGGGGACGGGGAAGAGAGATCCCACAGGAGGAATGGGGACGGAACAGAATGATCCCACAGGAGAAATGGGGATGGGGGACAGAGATCCCAAAGGAGGAAGGGGGATGGTGGAGAGAAATCCCACAAGAGGAAGGGGCCGGGGGAGAGAGATCCCACAGGAGGAATGGGGACGGGGAAGAGGGATCCCACACGGGAAAGCGGGATGGGGAAGAGAGATCCCAAAGGGGGAAGGGAGATGGAGGTTAGAGATCCCACAGGAGGAAGCAGAAAGGGGAACAAAGTTCCCGCAGGGGGATTTGGGATGGGGAAAATGGATCCCACAGAAGGTAAGGGGATGGGGTAGAGAAACCCCCCTGGGAGTAGGGGGGATGGGAATAGAGGCCCTACAAGGTGTATGGTTAGAGAGATCCCATGGGAGGAAGCGGGATGGGGAAGATAGATCCCACAGGGGGAAGCGGAATGGGGAAGACAGATCACACAGGGGTAT
>NW_027331961.1:2530595-2565595 GCF_048418815.1 Hemitrygon akajei
GGAGCAGAATGATCCCACAGGAGAAATGGGGATGGGGGACAGAGATCCCAAAGGAGGAATGGGGATGTGGGAGAGAGATCCCACAGGAGGAAGGGGGATGGGGGAGAGCGATCCCGCAGGTGGAAGGGGGATGTGGGAGAGAGATTCCACAGGAGGAAGTGGGATCGGGGAGAGAGATCCCGCAGGTGGAATGGGGATGTGGGAGACAGATCCCCCTGGAGGAAGGAGGAAGGTGAAGAGAGATCCCACAGGAGTAAGGGGGACTGGGAAGAGAGATCCCACAGGATGAAGGTGGATGGGGGAGAGAGATCCCGCAGGTGGAATGGGGATGTGGGAGAGAGTTCCCCCAGGAGGAAGGGGGATGTGGGAGAGAGTTCCCACAGGAAGAAGGGGGATGTGGGAGAGAGTTCCCACAGGAAGAAGGGGGATGTGGGAGAGAGATCCCACAGGAGGAAGGGGGATGGGGAAGAGATATCCCACAAGAGGAAGGGGGGTGGGGCAGAGAGATCCCACAAGAGGAAAGGGGATGGGGAAGAGAGTTCCCACAGGAAGAAGGGGGATGTGGGAGAGAGATCCCACAGGATGATGGGGAATGTGGAAGAGAGATCCCAAAAGAGGAAGGCTGATGGGGGAGAGAGATCCCACAGGAGGAAGGGGGAGAGAGATCCCACAGGCGGAAGGGCATGGGGGAGGGAGATCCCACAGGAGGAACGGGGAGAGAGATCCCACAGGAGGAAGGGGGATGGGGGAGAGAGATTCCACAGGAGGAAGGGGATGGGGGAGAGAGATCCCACAGGAGGAAGTAGGATGTGGAAGAGAGATCCCACAGGAGGATGGGGGATGTGGAAGAGAGATCCCACAGGAGGAAGGGGAATGGGGGAGAGAGATCCCACAGGAGGAAGGGGGATGGGGGACAGAGATCCCACAGGAGGAAGGGGGATGTGGGAGAGAGTTCCCACAGGAGGAAGTCTCCCACAGGAGGAAGGGGAACGGGAGATAGAGATCACACAGGAGGAAGGGGAACGGGGGAGAGAGATCCCAGAGGTGGAAGGGGGACGGGGGAGAGAAATTAAACAGGAGGAAGGGGGACGGGGAAGAGAGATCCCACAGGTGGAATGGGGACGGAGCAGAAAGTTCCCACAGGAGGAAGGGGGATGGGGGCAGAATCCCACCGGAGGAAGGGGGATGGGGGAGAGAAATCCCACAGGAGGAAGGGGGATGGGGAAGAGATATCCCACAAGAGGAAGGGGGTGGGGCAGAGAGATCCCACAAGAGGAAAGGGGATGGGGAAGAGAGATCCCACATGAGGAAATGGGATGGGGCAGAGAGATCCCACAGGAGGAAGGGGGTTGGGGAAGAGTGGTCCCACAAGAGGAAGGGAGAAGTGGGATGTGGGAGAGAGATCCCACAAGAGGAAAGGGGATGTGGAAGAGAGATGGCACAGGAGGAACGGGGATGTTGTAGAGAGATCCTACAGGAGGAAGGGGGTTGAGGGAGAGAGATACCACAAGAAGAATTGGGATGGGGAAGAGAGTTCCCACAGGAGGGAGGGGGATGGGGAAGGGTGAGCCCATAGGACGAAGGGTGATGGGGATGAGAGATCCCGCAGGTGGAAGGGGGATGTGGGAGAGATTTCCCACAGGAGGAAGCGAGATGGTGGAGAGAGATCACACAGGAGGATGGGGGACGGGGGAGAGAGATCCCACAGGAGGAAGTGGGATGGGGGAGAGAGATCACACAGGAGGAAGGGGGACGGGGGAGAGATATCCCACAGAGGAAGGGGGATGGGGGAGAGAGATCACACAGGAAGGGGGATGGGGAAGACGGATCCCCCCGGAGGAAAGGGATAGGGAAGAGAGATCCCACAGGAGGAAGGGAGATGGTGGAGAGAGATCACACAGGAGGAAGGGGGACGAGGGAGAGAGATCCCACAGGAGGAAGGGGGACGGGGGAGAGAGATCCCAAAGGAGGAAGGGGGACGGGGGAGAGAGAACCCACAGGAGGAATGGGGACGGGGAAGAGGGATCCCACAGGGGGAAGCGGGATGGGGAAGAGAGATCCCATAGGGGGAAGGGAGATGGGGATTAGAGATCCCACAGGAGGAAGCAGAAATAGGAACAAAGATCCCGCAGGAGGATTTGGGATGGGGAAAATGGATCCCACAGAAGGTAAGGGGATGGGGTAGAGAAACCCCCCTGGGAGTAGGGGGAATGGGAATAGAGGCCCTACAAGGTGTATGGTTAGAGCGATCCCATGGGAGGAAGCGGGATGGGGAAGGTAGATCCCACAGGGGGAAGCGGGATGGGGAAGAGAGATCACACAGGGGGAAGGGAGATGGGGATTAGATATCCCACAGGATGAAGGGGGATAGGGAAGAGAGATCCCTCAGGATGAAGGAGGAAGGTGAAGAGAGATCCCACAGGAGGAAGGGGGATGGGGAAGAGAGATCCCACAGGAGGAAGGGGGATGTGTAAGAGAGATCTCACAGGAGGAAGGGGGATGTGGAAGAAAGATCCCAGAGGAGGAAGGGGGATGGGGGAGAGAGATCCCGCAGGTGGAATGGGGATGTGGGAGAGAGTTCCCCCAGGAGGAAGGGGGATGTGGGAGAGAGTTCCCACAGGAGGAAGGGGGATGTGGAAGAGAGATCCCACCGGAGGAAGGGGGATGGGGGAGAGATATCCCGCAGGTGGAATGGGGATGTGGGAGAGAGTTCCCACAGGAAGAAGGGGGATGTGGGAGAGAGATCCCACGGGAGGAATGGGGATGTGGGAGAGAGATCCCACAGGAGGAAGGGGGATGGGGGAGAGAGATCCCGCAGGTGGAATGGGGATGTGGGAAAGAGTTCCCCCAGGAGGAAGGGGGATGTGGGAGAGAGTTCAAACAGGAAGAAGGGGGATGTGGGAGAGAGATCCCAGAGGAGGAATGGGGACGGAGCAGAATGATCCCACAGGAGAAATGGGGATGGGGGACAGAGATCCCAAAGGAGGAATGGGGATGTGGGAGAGAGATCCCACAGGAGGAAGGGGGATGGGGGAGAGCGATCCCGCAGGTGGAATGGGGATGTGGGAAAGAGTTCCCCCAGGAGGAAGGGGGATGTGGGAGAGAGTTCAAACAGGAAGAAGGGGGATGTGGGAGAGAGATCCCAGAGGAGGAAAGGGGATGTGGGAGAGAGATCCCAGAGGAGGAAGGGGGATGTGGGAGAGAGTTCCAACAGGAGGAAGGGGATGGGGGACAGAGATCCCACAGGAGGAAGGTGGAGAGAGATCCCTCAGGAAGAAGGGGGACGGGGAAGAGTGATCCCACAGGACGAAGGGGGACGGGGGAGAGAGATCCCACAGGAGGAAGGGGATGGGGGAGAGAGATCCCACAGGAGGTAGGGGGATGTGGGAGAGAGATCCCACAGGAGGAAGTCGGATGGGGGAGAGAGATCACACAGGAGGAAGGGGGACGGGGGAGAGATATCCCACAGAGGAAGGGGGATGGGGGAGAGAGATCACACAGGAAGGGGGATGGGGAAGACGGATCCCCCCGGAGGAAAGGGATAGGGAAGAGAGATCCCACAGGAGGAAGGGAGATGGTGGAGAGAGATCACACAGGAGGAAGGGGGACGAGGGAGAGAGATCCCAGAGGAGGATGTGGGACGGGGGAGAGCGATCAAACAGGAGGAAGGGGAACGGGAGAGAGAGATCCCAGAGGAGGAAGGGGTACGGGGGAGAGAGATCCCACAGGAGGAATGGGGACGGAGCAGAATGATCCCACAGGAGAAATGGGGATGGGGGACAGAGATCCCAAAGGAGGAAGGGGGATGGTGGAGAGAAATCCCACAAGAGGAAGGGGGACGTGGGAGAGAGATCCCACAGGAGGAATGGGGACGGGGAAGAGGGATCCCACACGGGGAAGCGGGATGGGGAAGAGAGATCCCAAAGGGGGAAGGGAGATGGAGGTTAGAGATCCCACAGGAGGAAGCAGAAAGGGGAACAAAGTTCCCGCAGGGGGATTTGGGATGGGGAAAATGGATCCCACAGAAGGTAAGGGGATGGGGTAGAGAAACCGCCCTGGGTGTAGGGGGGATGGGAATAGAGGCCCTACAAGGTGTATGGTTAGAGAGATCCCATGGGAGGAAGCGGGATGGAGAAGATAGATCCCACAGGGGGAAGCGGAATGGGGAAGACAGATCACACAGGGTTAGGGAGATGGGGATTAGAGATCCCACTGGAGGAAGGGGGATAGGGAAGAGAGATCCCTCAGGAGGAAGGAGGAAGGTAAAGAGAGATCCCACAGGAGGAACGGGGATGTGGAAGAGAGATCCCACAGGAGGAAGGGGGATGGGGGAGAGAGATCCCGCAGGTGGAAGGGGGATGTGGGAGAGATTTCCCACAGGAGGAAGCGAGATGGTGGAGAGAGTTCCCACAGGAAGAAGGGGGATGTGGGAGAGAGATCCCACAGGAGGAAGGGGGATGTGGGAGAGAGATTCCACAGGAGGAAGTGGGATCGGGGAGAGAGATCCCGCAGGTGGAATGGGGATGTGGGAGACAGATCCCCCTGGAGGAAGGAGGAAGGTGAAGAGAGATCCCACAGGAGTAAGGGGGACTGGGAAAAGAGATCCCACAGGATGAAGGTGGATGGGGGAGAGAGATCCCGCAGGTGGAATGGGGATGTGGGAGAGAGTTCCCCCAGGAGGAAGGGGGATGTGGGAGAGAGTTCCCACAGGAAGAAAGGGGATGTGGGAGAGAGTTCCCACAGGAAGAAGGGGGATGTGGGAGAGAGATCCCACAGGAGGAAGGGGGATGGGGAAGAGATATCCCACAAGAGGAAGGGGGGTGGGGCAGAGAGATCCCACAAGAGGAAAGGGGATGGGGAAGAGAGATCCCACATGAGGAAATGGGATGGGGCAGAGAGATCCCACAGGATGATGGGGAATGTGGAAGAGAGATCCCAAAAGAGGAAGGCTGATGGGGGAGAGAGATCCCACAGGAGGAAGGGGGAGAGAGATCCCACAGGCGGAAGGGCATGGGGGAGGGAGATCCCACAGGAGGAACGGGGAGAGAGATCCCACAGGAGGAAGGGGGATGGGGGAGAGAGATTCCACAGGAGGAAGGGGATGGGGGAGAGAGATCCCACAGGAGGAAGTAGGATGTGGAAGAGAGATCCCACAGGAGGAAGGGGGATGTGGAAGAGAGATCCCACAGGAGGAAGGGGAATGGGGGAGAGAGATCCCACAGGAGGAAGGGGGATGGGGGACAGAGATCCCACAGGAGGAAGGGAGATGGTGGATAGAGATCCCACTGGAGGAAGGGGGATGTGGGAGAGAGATTCCACAGGAGGAAGTGGGATCGGGGAGAGAGATCCCGCAGGTGGAATGGGGATGTGGGAGACAGATCCCCCTGGAGGAAGGAGGAAGGTGAAGAGAGATCCCACAGGAGTAAGGGGGACTGGGAAGAGAGATCCCACAGGATGAAGGTGGATGGGGGAGAGAGATCCCGCAGGTGGAATGGGGATGTGGGAGAGAGTTCCCCCAGGAGGAAGGGGGATGTGGGAGAGAGTTCCCACAGGAAGAAGGGGGATGTGGGAGAGAGTTCCCACAGGAAGAAGGGGGATGTGGGAGAGAGATCCCACAGGAGGAAGGGGGATGGGGAAGAGATATCCCACAAGAGGAAGGGGGGTGGGGCAGAGAGATCCCACAAGAGGAAAGGGGATGGGGAAGAGAGTTCCCACAGGAAGAAGGGGGATGTGGGAGAGAGATCCCACAGGATGATGGGGAATGTGGAAGAGAGATCCCAAAAGAGGAAGGCTGATGGGGGAGAGAGATCCCACAGGAGGAAGGGGGAGAGAGATCCCACAGGCGGAAGGGCATGGGGGAGGGAGATCCCACAGGAGGAACGGGGAGAGAGATCCCACAGGAGGAAGGGGGATGGGGGAGAGAGATTCCACAGGAGGAAGGGGATGGGGGAGAGAGATCCCACAGGAGGAAGTAGGATGTGGAAGAGAGATCCCACAGGAGGAAGGGGGATGTGGAAGAGAGATCCCACAGGAGGAAGGGGAATGGGGGAGAGAGATCCCACAGGAGGAAGGGGGATGGGGGACAGAGATCCCACAGGAGGAAGGGGGATGTGGGAGAGAGTTCCCACAGGAGGAAGTCTCCCACAGGAGGAAGGGGAACGGGAGATAGAGATCACACAGGAGGAAGGGGAACGGGGGAGAGAGATCCCAGAGGTGGAAGGGGGACGGGGGAGAGAAATTAATCAGGAGGAAGGGGGACGGGGAAGAGAGATCCCACAGGTGGAATGGGGACGGAGCAGAAAGTTCCCACAGGAGGAAGGGGGATGGGGCAGAATCCCACCGGAGGAAGGGGGATGGGGGAGAGAAATCCCACAGGAGGAAGGGGGATGGGGAAGAGATATCCCACAAGAGGAAGGGGGTGGGGCAGAGAGATCCCACAAGAGGAAAGGGGATGGGGAAGAGAGATCCCACATGAGGAAATGGGATGGGGCAGAGAGATCCCACAGGAGGAAGGGGGTTGGGGAAGAGTGGTCCCACAAGAGGAAGGGAGAAGTGGGATGTGGGAGAGAGATCCCACAAGAGGAAAGGGGATGTGGAAGAGAGATGGCACAGGAGGAAGGGGGATGTTGTAGAGAGATCCTACAGGAGGAAGGGGGTTGAGGGAGAGAGATACCACAAGAAGAATTGGGATGGGGAAGAGAGTTCCCACAGGAGGGAGGGGGATGGGGAAGGGTGAGCCCATAGGACGAAGGGTGATGGGGATGAGAGATCCCGCAGGTGGAAGGGGGATGTGGGAGAGATTTCCCACAGGAGGAAGCGAGATGGTGGAGAGAGATCACACAGGAGGATGGGGGACGGGGGAGAGAGATCCCACAGGAGGAAGTGGGATGGGGGAGAGAGATCACACAGGAGGAAGGGGGACGGGGGAGAGATATCCCACAGAGGAAGGGGGATGGGGGAGAGAGATCACACAGGAAGGGGGATGGGGAAGACGGATCCCCCCGGAGGAAAGGGATAGGGAAGAGAGATCCCACAGGAGGAAGGGAGATGGTGGAGAGAGATCACACAGGAGGAAGGGGGACGAGGGAGAGAGATCCCACAGGAGGAAGGGGGACGGGGGAGAGAGATCCCAAAGGAGGAAGGGGGACGGGGGAGAGAGAACCCACAGGAGGAATGGGGACGGGGAAGAGGGATCCCACAGGGGGAAGCGGGATGGGGAAGAGAGATCCCATAGGGGGAAGGGAGATGGGGATTAGAGATCCCACAGGAGGAAGCAGAAATAGGAACAAAGATCCCGCAGGAGGATTTGGGATGGGGAAAATGGATCCCACAGAAGGTAAGGGGATGGGGTAGAGAAACCCCCCTGGGAGTAGGGGGAATGGGAATAGAGTCCCTACAAGGTGTATGGTTAGAGCGATCCCATGGGAGGAAGCGGGATGGGGAAGGTAGATCCCACAGGGGGAAGCGGGATGGGGAAGAGAGATCACACAGGGGGAAGGGAGATGGGGATTAGATATCCCACAGGATGAAGGGGGATAGGGAAGAGAGATCCCTCAGGATGAAGGAGGAAGGTGAAGAGAGATCCCACAGGAGGAAGGGGGATGGGGAAGAGAGATCCCACAGGAGGAAGGGGGATGTGTAAGAGAGATCTCACAGGAGGAAGGGGGATGTGGAAGAAAGATCCCAGAGGAGGAAGGGGGATGGGGGAGAGAGATCCCGCAGGTGGAATGGGGATGTGGGAGAGAGTTCCCCCAGGAGGAAGGGGGATGTGGGAGAGAGTTCCCACAGGAGGAAGGGGGATGTGGAAGAGAGATCCCACCGGAGGAAGGGGGATGGGGGAGAGATATCCCGCAGGTGGAATGGGGATGTGGGAGAGAGTTCCCACAGGAAGAAGGGGGATGTGGGAGAGAGATCCCACGGGAGGAATGGGGATGTGGGAGAGATATCCCACAGGAGGAAGGGGGATGGGGGAGAGAGATCCCGCAGGTGGAATGGGGATGTGGGAAAGAGTTCCCCCAGGAGGAAGGGGGATGTGGGAGAGAGTTCAAACAGGAAGAAGGGGGATGTGGGAGAGAGATCCCAGAGGAGGAATGGGGACGGAGCAGAATGATCCCACAGGAGAAATGGGGATGGGGGACAGAGATCCCAAAGGAGGAATGGGGATGTGGGAGAGAGATCCCACAGGAGGAAGGGGGATGGGGGAGAGCGATCCCGCAGGTGGAATGGGGATGTGGGAAAGAGTTCCCCCAGGAGGAAGGGGGATGTGGGAGAGAGTTCAAACAGGAAGAAGGGGGATGTGGGAGAGAGATCCCAGAGGAGGAAAGGGGATGTGGGAGAGAGATCCCAGAGGAGGAAGGGGGATGTGGGAGAGAGTTCCAACAGGAGGAAGGGGATGGGGGACAGAGATCCCACAGGAGGAAGGTGGAGAGAGATCCCTCAGGAAGAAGGGGGACGGGGAAGAGTGATCCCACAGGACGAAGGGGGACGGGGGAGAGAGATCCCACAGGAGGAAGGGGATGGGGGAGAGAGATCCCACAGGAGGTAGGGGGATGTGGGAGAGAGATCCCACAGGAGGAAGTCGGATGGGGGAGAGAGATCACACAGGAGGAAGGGGGACGGGGGAGAGATATCCCACAGAGGAAGGGGGATGGGGGAGAGAGATCACACAGGAAGGGGGATGGGGAAGACGGATCCCCCCGGAGGAAAGGGATAGGGAAGAGAGATCCCACAGGAGGAAGGGAGATGGTGGAGAGAGATCACACAGGAGGAAGGGGGACGAGGGAGAGAGATCCCACAGGAGGAAGGGGGACGGGGGAGAGATATCCCAAAGGAGGAAGGGGGACGGGGGAGAGAGAACCCACAGGAGGAATGGGGACGGGGAAGAGGGATCCCAGAGGGGGAAGCGGGATGGGGAAGAGAGATCCCATAGGGGGAAGGGAGATGGGGATTAGAGATCCCACAGGAGGAAGCAGAAATAGGAATAAAGATCCCGCAGGAGGATTTGGGATGGGGAAAATGGATCCCACAGAAGGTAAGGGGATGGGGTAGAGAAACCCCCCTGGGAGTAGGGGGGATGGGAATAGAGGCCCTACAAGGTGTATGGTTAGAGCGATCCCATGGGAGGAAGCGGGATGGGGAAGGTAGATCCCACAGGGGGAAGCGGGATGGGGAAGAGAGAATACACAGGGGGAAGGGAGATGGGGATTAGAGATCCCACAGGATGAAGGGGGATAGGGAAGAGAGATCCCTCAGGATGAAGGAGGAAGGTGAAGAGAGATCCCACAGGAGGAAGGGGGATGGGGAAGAGAGATCCCACAGGAGGAAGGGGGATGTGTAAGAGAGATCCCACAGGAGGAAGGGGGATGTGGAAGAAAGATCCCAGAGGAGGAAGGGGGACGGGGGAGAGAGATCCCGCAGGTGGAATGGGGATGTGGGAGAGAGTTCCCCCAGGAGGAAGGTGGATGTGGGAGAGAGTTCCCACAGGAGGAAGGGGGATGTGGAAGAGAGATCCCACCGGAGGAAGGGGGATGGGGGAGAGAGATCCCGCAGGTGGAATGGGGATGTGGGAGAGAGTACCCACAGGAAGAAGGGGGATGTGGGAGAGAGATCCCACAGGAGGAATGGGGATGTGGGAGAGAGATCCCACAGGAGGAAGGGGGATGTGGGAAAGAGTTACCCCAGGAGGAAGGGGGATGTGGGAGAGAGTTCAAACAGGAAGAAGGGGGATGTGGGAGAGAGATCACAGAGGAGGAATGGGGACGGAGCAGAATGATCCCACAGGAGAAATGGGGATGGGGGACAGAGATCCCAAAGGAGGAATGGGGATGTGGGAGAGGGATCCCACAGGAGGAATGGGGATGTGGGTGAGAGATCCCGCAGGTGGAATGGGGATGTGGGAAAGAGTTACCCCAGGAGGAAGGGGGATGTGGGAGAGAGTTCAAACAGGAAGAAGGGGGATGTGGGAGAGAGATCCCAGAGGAGGAATGGGGACGGAGCAGAATGATCCCACAGGAGAAATGGGGATGGGGGACAGAGATCCCAAAGGAGGAATGGGGATGTGGGAGAGAGATCCCACAGGAGGAAGGGGGATGGGGGGAGAGCAATCCCGCAGGTGGAATGGGGATGTGGGAAAGAGTTCCCCCAGGAGGAAGGGGGATGTGGGAGAGAGTTCAAACACGAAGAAGGGGGATGTGGGAGAGAGATCCCAGAGGAGGAAAGGGGATGTGGGAGAGAGATCCCAGAGGAGGAAGGGGGATGTGGGAGAGAATTCCAACAGGAGGAAGGGGGATGGGGGACAGAGATCCCACAGGAGGAAGGTGGAGAGAGATCCCTCAGGAAGAAGGGGGACGGGAAAGAGTGATCCCACAGGACGAAGGGGGACGGGGGAGAGAGATCCCACAGGAGGAAGGGGATGGGGGAGAGAGAACCAACAGGAGGTAGGGGGATGTGGGAGAGAGATCCCACAGGAGGAAGGGGAATGGGGGAGAGAGATCCCACAGGAGGAAGGGGAACGGGGGAGAGAGATCCCAGAGGAGGAATGGGGACGGAGCAGAAAGGTCCCACAGGAGTAAGGGGGATGGGGGACAGAGATCCCACAAGAGGAAAGGGGATGGGGAAGAGAGATCCCACAGGAGGAAATGGGATGGGGCAGAGAGATCCCACAGGAGGATGGGGGATGTGGAAGAGAGATCCCACAAGAGGAAGGGGGATGGGGGAGAGAGATCCCACAGGAGGAAGCGGATGGGCGAGAGAGATCCCACAGGAGGAAGGGGGATCGGGAGAGAGATCCCACAGGAGGAAGGGGGATGGGGGAGAGAGATCCCCCAGGAGGAAGAAGGATGTGGGAGAGAGTGCCAACAGGAAGAAGGGGGATGTGGGAGAGAGATCCCACAGGAGGAAGGGGGATGTGGGGGAGAGATCCCACAGGAGGAAGTGGGATCGGGGAGAGAGATCCCGCAGGTGGAATGGGGATGTGGGAGACAGTTCCCCCTGGAGGAAGGAGGAAGGTGAAGAGAGATCCCACAGGAGTAAGGCGGATTGGGAAGAGAGATCCCACAGGAGGAAGGTGGATGTGGGAGAGAGATCCCGCAGGTGGAATGGGGATGTGGGAGAGAGTTCCCCCAGGAGGAAGGGGGATGTGGGAGAGAGTTCCCACAGGAAGAAGGGGGATGTGGGAGAGAGTTCCCACAGGAAGAAGGGGGATGTGGGAGAGAGATCCCACAGGTGGATGGGGGATGTGGGAGAGAGATCCCAGAGGAGGAAGGGGGATGTGGGAGAGAGTTCCAACAGGAGTAAGGGGATGTGGGAGAGAGATCCCACAGGAGCAAGGGGTAGAGAGATCCCACAGGCGGAAGGGCATGGGGGAGAGAGATCCCACAGGAGGAACGGGGAGAGAGATCCCACAGGCGGAAGGGGGATGGGGGAGAGAGATTCCACTGGAGGAAGGGGATGGGGGAGAGAGATCCCACAGGAGGAAGTAGGATGTGGAAGAGAGATCGCACAGGAGGAAGGGGGATGTGAGAGAGAGTTCCCACAGGAGGAAGGGGAACGGGGGAGAGAGATTAAACAGGAGGAAGGGGGACCGGGACGAGAGATCCCACTGGGCAAGGGGGACGGAGCAGAGAGATCCCACAGGAGGAAGGGGTACGGGGAAGAGATATCCCACAGCAGGAAGGGAGATGGTGGAGAGAGTTCCCACAGGAGGAAGGGGGATGGGGGAGAGAGATCCCACAGGAGGCAGGGGGATGGGGGATAGAGATCCCACAGGAGGAAGGGGGATGGAGCAGAGAGGTCCCACAGGAGGAAGGGTTTGGGGGAGAGAGATCCCACAGGAGGAAGGGGGATGGGGAAAAGAGGTCCCACAGGAGGAAGGGTGATGGGGATGAGAGATCCCGCAGGTGGAAGGGGGATGTGGGAGAGAGATCCCAGAGGAGGAAGGGGTACGGGGGAGAGAGATCAAACAGGAGGATGGGGGACAGGGAAGAGAGATCCCACAGGAGGAATGGGGACGGAACAGAATGATCCCACAGGAGAAATGGGGATGGGGGACAGAGATCCCAAAGGAGGAAGGGGGATGGTGGAGAGAAATCCCACAAGAGGAAGGGGGACGGGGGAGAGAGATCCCACAGGAGGAATGGGGACGGGGAAGAGGGATCCCACACGGTGAAGCGGGATGGGGAAGAGAGATCCCAAAGGGGGAAGGGAGATGGAGGTTAGAGATCCCACAGGAGGAAGCAGAAAGGGGGACAAAGTTGCCGCAGGGGGATTTGGGATGGGGAAAATGGATCCCACAGAAGGTAAGGGGATGGGGTAGAGAAACCCCCCTGGGAGTAGGGGGGATGGGAATAGAGGCCCTACAAGGTGTATGGTTAGAGAGATCCCATGGGAGGAAGCGGGATGGGGAAGACAGATCACACAGGGGTAGGGAGATGGGGATTAGAGAACCCACTGGAGGAAGGGGGATAGGGAAGAGAGATCCCTCAGGAGGAAGGAGGAAGGTAAAGAGAGATCCCACAGGAGGAACGGGGTTGTGGAAGAGAGATCCCACAGGATGAAGGGGGATGGGGGAGAGAGATCCAGCAGGTGGAATGGGGATGTGGGAGAGAGTTCCCCCAGGAGGAAGAAGGATGTGGGAGAGAGTGCCAACAGGAAGAAGGGGGATGTGGGAGAGAGATCCCACAGGAGGAAGGGGGATGTGGGGGAGAGATCCCACAGGAGGAAGTGGGATCGGGGAGAGAGATCCCGCAGGTGGAATGGGGATGTGGGAGACAGTTCCCCCTGGAGGAAGGAGGAAGGTGAAGAGAGATCCCACAGGAGTAAGGGGGATTGGGAAGAGAGATCCCACAGGAGGAAGGTGGATGGGGGAGAGAGATCCCGCAGGTGGAAGGGGGATGTGGGAGAGAGTTCCCACAGGAAGAAGGCGGATGTGGGAGAGAGTTCCCACAGGAAGAAGGGGGATGTGGGAGAGATATCCCACAGGTGGATGGGGGATGTGGGAGAGAGATCCCAGAGGAGGAAGAGGGATGTGGGAGAGAGTTCCAACAGGAGTAAGGGGATGTGGGAGAGAGATCCCACAGGAGCAAGGGGTAGAGAGATCCCACAGTCGGAAGGGCATGGGGGAGAGAGATCCCACAGGAGGAACGGGGAGAGAGATCCCACAGGCGGAAGGGGGATGGGGGAGAGAGATTCCACTGGAGGAAGGGGATGGGGGAGAGAGATCCCACAGGAGGAAGTAGGATGTGGAAGAGAGATCCCACAGGAGGAAGGGGGATGTGAGAGAGAGTTCCCACAGGAGGAAGGGGAACGGGAGAAAGAGATCCCACAGGAGGAAGGGGAACGGGGGAGAGAGATCCCAGAGGTGGAAGGGGGACGGGGGAGAGAGATTAAACAGGAGGAAGGGGGACGGGGAAGAGAGATCCCACAGGTGGAATGGGGACGGAGCAGAAAGATCCCACAGGAGGAAGGGGGATGGGGTCAGAATCCCACAGGAGGAAGGGGGATGGGGGAGAGAAATCCCACAGGAGGAAGGGGGATGGGGAAGAGATATCCCACAAGTGGAAGGGGGTCGGGGACGAGAGATCCCACTGGGCAAGGGGGACGGTGCAGAGAGATCCCACAGGAGGAAGGGGTACGGGGAAGAGATATCCCACAGCAGGAAGGGAGATGGTGGAGAGAGTTCCGACAGGAGGAAGGGGGACGGGGGAGAGAGATCCCACAGGACGAAGGGGGATGGGGGAGAGAGATCCCACAGGAGGCAGGGGGATGGGGGATAGAGATCCCACAGGAGGAAGGGGGATAGGGGAGAGAGATCCCAGAAGAGGAAGGGGGATGGGGGAGAGAGATCCCACAGGAGGAAGGGGGATGGAGCAGAGAGGTCCCACAGGAGGAAGGGGAATGCGGGAGAGAGATCCCACAGGGGGAAGGGGGATGTGGAAGAGAGATCCCACTGGAGGAAGGGGATGGGCGAGAGAGATCCCATACGAGGAAGTGGGATGGGGAAGAGAGTTCCCACAGGAGGGAGGGGGTTGGGGAAGGGTGAACCCACAGGACGATGGGTGATGGGGATGAGAGATCCCGCAGGTGGCAGGGGGATGAGGGGCGAGAGTTCCCACAGGAGGAAGGGGGATGTGGGAGAGAGATCCCACAGGAGGTAGGGGGATGAGGGGCGAGAGATCCCACAGGAGGAAGGGGGATGGGGGAAAGAGATCCCACAGGAGGAAGGGGGATGTGGGAGAGAGATCCCACAGGAGGAAGGGGGATGTGGGAGAGAGATCCCACAGGAGGTAGGGGGACGGGGGAGGGAGAACCCACAGGGGGAATGCGGACGGGGAAGAGGTATCCCAGAAGAGGAAGGGGGACGGGGAAGAGAGATCCCTCAGGAGCAAGGGGGACGGAGCAGAGAGATCCCACAGGAGGAAGGTGGACGGGGAAGAGAGATCACACAGGAGGAAGGGAGATGGTGGATAGAGATCCCACAGGAGGAAGGGGGATGTGGAAGAGAGATCCCACAGGAGGATGGGGGATGGGGAACAGAGATCCCACAGGTGGATGGGGGATAGGGGAGAGAGATCCCAGAAGAGGAAGGGGGATGGGGAAGAGTGATCCCACAAGAGAGAGGGGGATGGGGGAGAGAGATCCCACAGGAGGAAGGGGGATGGAGCAGAGAGATCCCACAGGAGGAAGGGGAATGGGGGAGAGAGATCTCACAGGGGGAAGGGGGATGTGGAAGAGAGATCCCACTGGAGGAAGTGGATGGGCGAGAGAGATCCCATACGAGGAAGTGGGATGGGGAAGAGAGTTCCCACAGGAGGGAGGGGGTTGGGGAAGGGTGAGCCCACAGGACGAAGGGTGATGGGGATGAGAGATCCCGCAGGTGGCAGGGGGATGAGGGGCGAGAGTTCCCACAGGAGGAAGGGGGATGTGGGAGAGAGATCCCACAGGAGGTAGGGGGACGGGGGAGGGAGAACCCACAGGAGGAATGCGGACGGGGAAGAGGTATCCCAGAAGAGGAAGGGGGACGGGGAAGAGAGATCCCTCAGGAGCAAGGGGGACGGAGCAGAGAGATCCCACAGGAGGAAGGTGGACGGGGAAGAGAGATCACACAGGAGGAAGGGAGATGGTGGAGAGAGATCCCACAGGAGGATGGTGGATGGGGAACAGAGATCCCACAGGTGGATGGGGGATGGGGAAGAGTGTTCCCACAGGAGGAAGGGGGATGGGGAAGAGAGATCCAACAGGAGGAAGGGGGATGGGGAAGAGAGATCCCACAAGAGGAAGGGGGATGGGAAACAGAGATCGCACAGGAGGAAGGGGGATGGGGAAGAAAGATTCCGCAGGAGGAAGGGGGATGGGGAAGAGGGTTCCCACCGGAGGAAAGGGATGGAGAAGAGAGATCCCACAGGACGAAAGGGGATGGGGAAGATATATCCCACAAGAGGAAGGGGGATGGGGAACAGAGATCCCACAGGAGGATGGGGGATGGGGAAGAGAGTTCCCACAGGAGGAAGGGGGATGGGGAAGAGAGATCCAACAGGAGGAAGGGGGATGGGGAAGAAAGATCCCGCAGGAAGGGGGATGGGGAAAAGACATTTCATCTGGAGGATGAGGAAAGGGTAATAGAGAGCCGACAGCAGGAATGAGGATGGGGATGAGATCCCTAATAATCGTAGGGCGATTGGGATAAGATGTCCCACATAAGGATTCCAAAGATAAACGATAATCCTACAAGACGAGAGGATGCAGAAAATTTTTGTACGCCTGTGTTGGGTCTGAACAGAGACCCAGAGGAGATGCGGCCTCGCTCTCTGTGTATCTGGTAGTGAGCAAAGTCACAAACAGGAAAGGACAGGGAGGACAATCTCACAACGGTATTTCTTTTCTTCTCACTGGGACAGTCTGCTGACGGTCTCTTGTCCCTCACCGGGAAGGGGTTGTGAATCTCTGACCCACCTGCTGCAGTCAGTGTCGGTCTGGGTGTCAGTAACAGTGAGAAGGAACATTGTCAATGGACGTGTCACAGGCAGCAGGAAACACGGCCATTCCTGTGATTTACTACCATTAAACCCATGGTCGTTGTTCACTGATCTGATGAAGACTCCAACATCTCTTCACAAGAAACCACAGAACCCTCCCGTCCTTGGGGAATGACTGACCGATCCCCTGGGCATTTGTCACAATTCTTCACAATCTGATTTATCACAGTTTAAACCAAATCCCTTCACATTGAAATGACACAATTGAACAGTTTCACAGTTCAGAGTGAGAGATAAATCGAGTTACGTCAACTCCTGGCACTTGTGCAGCCCGGGTCCCAGCCGCCGGATTCCTTCACACTGAATGTGGCAGTCCTGCAGGTTGAGGTGTTTTATTGTATCACAGAATCCGATTACATGAGACAGGACCGCGCAGTCAATCGGGGTCAGTGTCATTCCACGGAATGAAAGTGTTTCCACAGATCCCAGTGCGGCCTGAGCCAGTCCATGATTCTGAGACTCAAACAGGTAGTGCAATGTGTTCAGGAGGCTCCTTTTACCAGCTTTACTCCTCGTGTTTCCAATCTGGCGTTTAACCTCCTCCTCCACCCAGTCAATCACCCGGCAGGTTGTCTGATGCGGAAATGGGCCCAGAAACTCCACCAGGCCCCGAGCTGTCATTGGGGAGGAGAGACCAGCAACAAAACGGAGAAATACCTCAAATCGCCCATCTGTCGTGCTGTGGGCATCAGTGAGGAATTTCAGGATTTCCCTGGGATGTATAGTCAGGAATTGTGCGACTGCAGCTACAAACTCTTGGATGGTGAGGTGTGGGAATGTGTACACCACGCTCCGGCCAGAATCCTCTCTCTCCAAAAGCTCCATCAGGAACCCGGACAGGAACTGGGAAGGCTGAAGATTGTACTTGATCAAATCTCCATCTGTAAACACAATCTTCTTCTCGGACACTCCTCTGAAGGCCATCTGACCAACCCTGAGTAACACATCACGGGGGTTCTTAATCTCACGGCCGTGGTTTTTCAGGATGTTATAAATATAGTAGGAGTACAGTTGGGTGATGGTCTTGGGAACTCGCTGTGGGTCCCTGACTCTTTGTGTGAAGAAGGGGCCCAGTGCCAGAGCGAGGATCCAGCAGTAGGAGGGGTTGTAGCTCATGGTGTACAGGATATCGTTCTCCTTCACGTAATTGAAAACAGCTTCCGCCACCGTCTGATCTTCAAAATGTCTGATGAAATATTCCTTCCGTTCCTCATCAACAAATCCCAGGATTTCAGCCCAGACACTGATATGCGCCTTTTCCAATAAATGTAACGCAGTGGGACGGGTGGTCACCAGCACTGAACACCCTGGAAGCAGCTTGCCCTGGATTAAACTGTACACAATGTCAGACACTTCACACCACCACTCGGGATCTGGGCACTGGTGCTTGGGTTCTGTATATCTCCGACTGTCCGCAAAATCGATTTTGTGTTTGAATTCATCTAAACCATCGAATATAAACAGTAATCCCTCAGCGTTCTTCCAGACTTCTCTCAGGAAATCCCCAAAGTAAGGATACTGATCCAGAATCAGTTCCTTCAGGTTTATTCGACAGTTAATACTGTTTAAATCTCGGAATTTGAAACTGAAGACAAACTGGAACTGTTGGTATATTTTCCCCATGGCCCAGTCATAAACAATCTTTTGTACCATCGTTGTTTTCCCGATCCCCGGGACTCCGGCCACTGCTGCTGATCTCCCAGATTTGGATTTACTCCGGGAAAAGCTGCTCTGGAATAACTGATCAGTACGGATTTTTTCCAGCTGTCTGCGGAGTTGTTTCTCTCTATAATCCTCATGGTCTCTGCCTCTTGCCAGCAGCTCATGTTCCACCAGTCTCCGATCCCGAACAGTAGAAATGACCGTGAGCTTAGCGTATCGATCAACCAGCTGGAAAACCTTCACCTTCTCCGTCATCAGGATCGTGTTCACTCTCAGTGTTTCAGTTTGTGCCCGCAAAGTCTCCTTGTGTTTCTGTTGAACATCTTCCATGGGAACAGAGAACATATTCAAAACATTAAATGACTCATCTGACAAAGAACTTTATAACGGTATTTCAGCATTCAGTGTTTGAGATTACATGAATAAATTCAATGCTTCCATGGATATTAGGACAGAAAGTAAAATTCTGTTCACAGACACGGAATTGACAGCAATGGATGTCCCTGAAAATGTCCAATCCTCATGTTCTAGTTCTAGTTATTTGTGAAGGTGAACATTCCCCGATTGCACTTTCTGAGGAAGCTTAAACAAGCATCACTCCCCACTAACATCTTAACTAAAGCGACTGGTTGTAAGGCACCAGTAACCCACCTCTGCCCCTTCTCCTGTGGGAAGAAACGCTTCCACCGGGATTAGTGGCTAAACCGCACGTGAAGGCCAAGAGCTGGACAGAGGCTACTCGCCACTGGGAGCATTTAATAGGTCGCGGCAGCTCATCCGCACTGTCACTGTCACCCCCCCCTCCCCCCCGGTTATAACAATCTTAAGCAACCAAGGGGCGCTGTATTATTGACAATGAATCGGTAAATTGGTTTATTATTGTGACAGCCCCACTGTAAAATGGAAAACTTTTCTGCATACGATCCAAATAGATCATTACATCACATCGGTGCAATGAGGTTGTCCAAGGAAAAATGGAACAGAATAGTTCAGGGAAACAGTGTTTCAGTTGCCGAGAAAATGCAGTGCAGGCAGACGATAAGGTAGAAGGCCAAAGGATCATTGGGAGTTCAGCGTTGAGTTTTTTTGAGACTATGTTCCTAAACTAGAAATCAACACCTTAAACTACAGTACTGTGCAGAAGTCTGAGGTGTATATTAGGACTGACACATTTTGTCTTTCATTTTCTAGTTTGCACTTTATCCCGTTGTGATGTGGTTTGAACGGCATCGTCTATATGAAAGGTGCTTTATAATTAAGTCATTATTATTATTATTATTATTATTATTATTATTATTATTATTATTATTATTATTATTATTATTATTATTATTATCATTATCATCATCATCATCATCATCATCATCATCATCATCTTAGCCTAAACTGGTAAAACTTGAGGTACAGGCATAGCCAAGCACACTCGTGTCCCAATTGACAGGAGATTTCAGACTATTCTCGTGGTGTATAGTGTTATGGGTTTTCGATGATTTACACAAGTATCGCCGTGTGGGCCTAATTTATTAATACTATTCTGTAAAGCCTTTAGGATGATACCAGTTCTTGATATTACAATTGGGATAAATAATACCCTGTTCGTGTTCCATAGTCTTTCATTTTGCCCTCTCAATTCAACATATTTCTGGTATTGTTTTTTACTAGTTCATTTCTGTAAGTTATGTGTGTTTGGAATGGCTATATATATTTAAAAAGTTGCTTTTGCTTGTTTATCCTGTAAAATTACATCCGAACGCAGATCATGTATTATCCTATCTGAAATAATGATCGTACGCAGTATGATATGAAGGACTCTAACTCTAAAAGTGGAAGAGGCTTGTACGTTTAGTAAATTATGGTGGTTTTCATCAGTTGTAGTTTAAGCAATGTTTTTGTGAATGTTGTCCGCCATTTTATTGTGCTTGTGCAAGTAATGAGATTCAGTTGAACTACTGCAGGATCTTGTAAATTCGGATTGGTTGTAGTTTCTCTTATAATTTTCAGCATATATCGTCTTGGACCTATTAGTCGTTTATTCTGTATTATTGATAACTACATGTGTCAACAACCTTGTCCTGTATTGCTACAATGATCCCTTCTGTTTCTGGGAATCGGTATCCAACTCTGAGACAGGAGCTCGACGCTTCCTTGTCGACATCTAATCGGCTCAGATCGTGTGGATGTCCTCCGTGGGGAGTCAGACACTTCCATTGGTTAACGTTTCTACTATTATGATAGTTTCTTCATTTTTATGGGTTATGCTTTAATTTACGTTCAGTGATGTGTACCCCTTATCAGATTTGCATATGCTTGTATGGAGTGCTGAATCCTGCTTGCGTTATGACAGTGTGTCAATAGAGCTAATTGTGAATTTCAGAAAAGGCGAGATGAGGGAACACGACACACCAGTCCTCACAGAGGGATCTGATGTGGAAAGAGTGAGCAATTTCAAATTCCTGGCTGTCAATATCTCCAAGTATCTAACCTGGACCCAATATATCGATGCAACTACAGAGAAGGCACAACAGTGGCTATATTTCATCAGGAGTTTCCAGCATCACTCGAATATTTCTACAGGTGTGACTTGCAGAGCATTGTAACTGGCTGCATCACCGTCTGGTTCACGAGGAACGGAGTAAGGCGCACACTCAACGATTCAGGAGCAACTTCTCCTCTACCATGCAGTTTCCGAATGGACATTGAACCCATCGATACTGCCTCACTAATCTCTTTTTAAATTTCTATTTCTGCACTACTTATTTAGTTTAATATTTCATATAATCACACAGACATGCACAGCTATATAAGTTCAACTTCCAGGCCCTGAAGCCACTTTGCTGCTCAGCCAGATCCACCGTCTGACAGGACACATGTCTCGCATGGATAACTCCAGGTTACCGAAAGCAGTACTCTATGGAGAACTCTCTCAGGGCAAGAGAGATCGTGGTGCCCCGCGCAGGAGGTACAAGGACCAAATTAAGCAGAGGCTCTCTCAGGTAAATATGGAGGTCAACGGGTGGCAGCCGCTGATCCACGGAAAAGCCAGGAATTCTGAGGAACCCAGAAGAGCGACTGCTGGAAAGAAGAGGGGATGCAAGAAGGATCCAACTACCCAAGCGCCTGCGTCCCAGCTGTCCCTATGTCCCAACTGCTCCCGAGTCCACAGATCCAGAATTGGCCCCTACCGTCACCAACAATCGTGTTGTCATCTAGTACCACCCCCCCCTCACAGACACACACACACACACACACACACACACACACACACACACACACACACACACACACACACACACACACACACACACACCTATTTGGGAAGAGAACAGGATTTAGGGTATGTTTCATGATCATTAATGCTTGGTGGAACCCCAGAATGTCCATGCCCTCAAACCCTTTTGTTCCCCAGATCTGGAGTACCTGGTGCTGCTGTGTAAACCTTTCCGGCTGCCAAGAGAGTTCCCGGCTGTTATTATCACAGCTGAGTAATAACAACATCCCCCATTGTGTGTTATTGTCACAGAGGGGAGATGATTTCCTTCAGAAATCGATCAGGACTTCCCAAACCACAAAATTTGTATCAACAGTTCCGTGTGAACAGCACTAGCCGTGTGACCGACTGCTTACATTGCCGGTGATCAGCAGGAGCTCAAGAAGTTCAGCTCCGATCTGTGCAAAGTCATCCAGGCTGCGAAACGACAATACAGAGATCGTATTCAGGCACAGCTCTCCACCAACAACACACACAGCTTATGGCAAGCTCTGCACCCCAATGCAGACTTCAGAGCTAAGTGCAGTGGTGCTGCCAACATCGCTGCCTGTCTCCCAGAGGATCTAAGTCTCTTTACGCTCGGTTCGATATCGCCAACACTGAGACCCCGAGGAGAGCCGACAAAGCGACCTGCACATTGGTCATCTCTGAGGCTGAAGTTCGCAGGTGTTTCCAACGAGTGGACAGTCGCAAGCCTGCGGGACCGGACGGCGTCCCAGGGCGGGTACTCAGGATGCGCGCGGCACAACTGGCAGGTGTATTTACGGATATTTTTAATCTCACCCTCTCCTAGTGTAGAGTTCCCTCCTGCTTCAAATCATCCACCATTGTTCCTGTACCTAAAGCGACTAAGGCAACATGTCTGAACGTCTGGCGTTCTGTCGCACTCACCTTAATAATAAGCAAATGCTTTGAGAGGCTGGTCAAGGACTGCATCTGCAGCTTGTTACCACCCACACTGGACCCCCTACAATTCACCTACTGACACAACCGATCAACAGATGACACAATAGCCACTGCTCTGCACACCTCCTTAAACATCTGAAGAAGAGGGATGCTTATGTGAGAATGATGTTATTAGACTACAGTTCAGCATTCAATACCATCATTCCCTCCAGGCTTGACAAGAAGCTCAGAGACCTCGGCCTTCACCCTGCCTTGTGCAGCTGGGTCCTGGATTTCCTGTCAGATCACCAGCAAGTGGTAAGAGTGGGCTCCCTCACCTCTGCCCCTCTGAACCTCAACACAGGAGCCCCTCAGGGCTGTGTCCTAAGCTCCCTCCTTTACTCTCTGTATGCGCATGACAGTGTCGCTACCCACAGCTCCAATCTGCTAATTAAATTTGCTGAGGATACTATATTTATTGGCCAAATCTCAAATAATAATGAGGCAGCCTGCACAGAAGAAGTCACCCCCCAGACACAGTGGTGACAAGAAAACAACTTCTCCCTCAGTGTCGCAAAAAAAGCTGGATGCAATGTTGCAAAGACAAGAGGAATGAAGATAGGCTAACCCCTATTGACATCAATGGATCTGGGGTTGAGACAGTGACCAGCTTTAAGTTCCTCGGCATTCACATCACTGAGGACCTCACGTGGTCTGTACACATCAATTGTGTGGTGAAAAAAGGCACAACAGCACCTCTTTCACCTCAGATAGAACCATAGAACATTACAGCACAGAAACAGGCCTTTTGGCCCTTCTTGGCTGTGCTGAACCATTTTTCTGCTTAGTCCCACTGAACTGCACCTGGCCCATATCCCTCCCTACCCCTCTCATCCATATACCTGTCCAAGTTTTTCTTAAATGTCAAAAGGGAGCCCGCATTCACCACTTCATCTGGCAGCTCATTCCACACTCCCACCACTCTCTGTGTGAAGAAGCCCCCCCAATGTTCCCTTTAATGTTTTCCCCCTTCACCCTTAACCCATGACCACTGTTTTTTTTCTCAAGTCCCGGCAACACCTTTGTAAACCTTCTCTGCACTCTTTCAACCTTATTAATATGCTTCCTGCAATTAGGTGATCAAAACTGCATACAATACTCCAAATTCGGTCTCACCAATGTCTTATACAACCTCACCATTACATTCCAACTCTTATACTCAGTACTTTGATTTATAAAGGCCAATGTACCAAAAGCTCTCTTTATGACCCTATCTACTTGTGATGCCACTTTTCGGGAATTATGTATCTATACTCCCAGATCCCTCTGTTCTACCGCCCTCCCCAGTGTCCTAACATTTACCTTGTATGTTCTACCTTGGTTTGACCTTCCGAAGTGCAATACCTCACATTTGTCCGCATTAAACTCTATCTGCCATTTTTCAGCCCATTCCCCCAACTGGTCCAAATCCCTCTGCAAGCTTTGAAAACCTTCCTCACTGTCCACTACACCTCCAATCTTTGTATCATCAGCAAATTTGCTGATCCAATTTGCCACATTCTCATCCAGATTATTGAGATAGATGACAAATAACAATGGACCCAGCACTGATCCCCGTGGCACACCACTAGTCACTGGCCTCCACTCAGAGTAGCAATCCTCCACTACCACTCTCTGGCTTCTTCCATTGAGCCAATGTCTAATCCAATTTACTGCCTCTCCATGTATATCTAGCGACTGAATCTTCCTAACCAACCTCCCATGCGGGACCTTGCCAAAGGCCTTACTGAAGGCCATGTATACAACATCCACTGCCTTCCTTTCATCCACTTTCCTGGTAACTTCCTCGATAAACTCTTAATAGATTGGTTAAACATGATCTACCATGCACAAAGCCATACTGACTTTTTCTAATAAGTCCCTGTCTATCCAAATACCTGGAGATCCTATCTCTTAGTATTCCTTCCAATAATTTATGTACTACCGATGTCAAACTTACCGGCCTATAATTTCACGGCTTACTTTTTGAGCCATTTTTAAACAACAGAACTACATGAGCTATCCTCCAATCCTCTGGCAACCGATCCGTGGATATCGACATAATATTTATGCCAGGGCCACTGCAATTTCAACATTGGTCTCCTTCAAGGTCCGAGGGAATACACTGTCAGGTCCTGGGGATTTAACTACTCTGATTTGCCTCAAGACAGCAAGCACCTCCTTCTCTTTAATCTGTATAAGTTCCATGATCTCCCTACTTGTTTCCATAGACTCCATTCTAGTTTCCTTAGTAAATACAGTTGCAAAATACCCATTTAATATCTCTCCAATTTCTTTTAGTTCCATACATAGCCGACCACTCTGATCTTCAAGAGGATCAATTATATCCGTTATTATCCTTTTGCTCTTAACATACTTGTAGAAGTTCTTAAAATTATCGTTCACCCTGACTGCCAAAGCAACCTCATGTCCTCTTTTAGCCCTCCTGATTTCTTTCTTAAGTATTTTCTTACTCTTTTTATACTCCTCAAGCATCTTATTTCCTCCCTGTTGCTATACATGTTATACATCTCTCTTCTTCTTTATCAGAGTTCCAATATCTCTCGATAGCCAAGGCTCCTTATTCTTATTCATTTTGCCTTTAACCCTGACAGGAACATACAAACTCTGCACTCTCAAAATTTCTCCTTTGAAGGTCTCCCACTTACCAATCACATCCTTGCCAGAGAACAACCTGTCCCAATCTACGAATTTATAGATCCCTTCTCATTTCTTCAAACGTGGACCTTTTCAGGTTTAGAAAGTCAACCCGAGGACCAGATCTATCTTTATCCATGATCAAGTTGAAACTAATGACGTTATGATCACTGGAACGAAAGTGTTCCCCTACACAGACTTCCGTCACCTGCCCTAACTCATTTCCTAATAGGAGATCTAATATTGCATTCTCCCTAGTTGGTACATCTATACATTGATTTAGAAAACTTTCCTGAACACATTTTACAAACTAAAAACCATCTGGACATTTAACAGTATGGGAGTCCCAATTAATATGTGGAAAATTAAAATCCTCTACAATCACAAATTTCTGTCTCCTGCAGTTGTTTGTTATCTCTCTGCAGATTTGCTCCTCCAATTCTCGCTGACTATTGGGTAGTCCATAATACAACCCTATTAATGTGGTCATACCTTCCTGTTTCTCAGCTCCACCCATATGGCCTCAGTAGACAAGCCATCTAATCTGTCCTGCCGAAACACTGCTGCAATATTTTCCCTGACAAGCAAAGCCACCACCCACCCTTTATCCCTCTGTCTCTATCACGTCTGAAACATCGGAACCCTGGAACACTGAGCTGCCAGTCCTGCCCCTCCTGTAGCCAAGTTTCAGTAATGGCTATGATGTCATAATTCCACGTGTCAATCCAGGCCCTCAGCTCATCTGCCTTTCCCACAATACTCCACGCTTTGAAATATACACACCTCAGAAGATTATTACCAACACACACAATCTTGCTATTTGTCACTTTGCATGAACTACCAACATCATTTATTTTTATCCCCGTTCCACTATCTACTCTGGCACTCTGGTTCCCATCTAGTTTAAACCCTCCCCAATAACACTAGCAAACCTCCCTGCAAGTATATTGGTCCCCTTGTAGTTCAGGTGTAACCCGTCTCTCTTGCACAGGTCCCACCTGCCCCTGAAGAGGTCCCGATGTTGTAGAAATCTGAAACCCTGTCCCCTACACCAGTTTCTCAGCCACGTGTTCATCTTCCAGAGCATCGCACTCTTACCCTCACTGGCACGTGGCACAGGCAGCAATCCGGAGATTACTACCCTCTATGTCCTGTTTGAGGTGTACAAGTTTGAGAGATAAGAGTTTGGGTCGACAGCCTGTATTTTGTTTGTTACTTTTTTTTTACATATGACTGGTGTCTAATACCAGAGGGCATTTGGTTAAGGTTAGATGGGGTAAATTTACAGCAATTGTGGGTAGTTTTTTAACAGAGTTCTGGGTGGCTGGAATTTACTGTCTGAGTCAACATGGCTTTGTGAAGGGAAGGTTGTGCCTCACGAGGCTAATTGAGTTTTTTGAAGAGGTAACAAAAAGCAATTGATGAAGGTACGGTAGTAGATGTGGTCTACATGGATTTTAGCAAGGCATTTGACAAGGTCCCTCACGAGAGACTCATCCAGAAAATCATGAGACACAGGATAAGTGGAACCTTGGCTGTTTGAATAAATAATTGCCTTACAGGAGGAAAGCAGAGGGGAGTAGTGGAAGGAAAGTATTCTGCCTGGAGGTCGGTGACTAGTGGAGTGCCGCAGGGATCTGTCCTGGGACCCCTGCTATTTGTGATTCTTATAAATGACCTGGATGTAGAATGGGTGAGTAAATTTGTGGATGACGTGAAGATTGGAGGAGTTGTGGATGGAGCTGTAGGTTGTCGAAAGTCACAAGAGGATATAGACAGGGTGCAGATTTGGGCAGGAAAGTGGCAGATGGGGTTCAATCCGGATAAGTGTGAGGTGACGCATTTTGGAAGGACAAACCAGAATGCTGAGTACAAGTTTAATCATTGATTTCTTAAGAGTGTGGATGAACAGAGGGACCTTGGGGTTCAAATCCATACATCCCTTAAGGTCGCTGCACGGGTTGATAGGATAGTTAAGAAGGGCTATGGGATGCTAGGCTTCATTAATAGGGGGATTGAGTTCAAGTGTAGAGAGGCCAAGTTGCAAATCTACAAATCTCTGGTGAGACCGCACTTAGATTATTGTGTTCAGTTCCGGTCACCTCATTATAGGAAGGATGTGGAAGCTATGGAGAGGGTGCAGAGGAGATTTACCAGGATGTTGCCTGGTTTGGAGAACAAGTCATGTGAAGCAAGGTTAGGAGAGCTGGGACTTTTCTCTTTGGAGCGTAGAAGGATGAGAGGACACTTGATAGAGGTCTAAAAAATTATGAGAGGCATAGATAGGCTGGATTGCTAGAACCTGTTTCCCAGGGCACCAATAGCAAACACTAGAGGGCATATGTACAAAGTTAAGGGAGGGAAGTTTAGCGGAGACATCAGGGGTAAGTTTTTTACAAAGGGTTGTGGGTGCCTGGAACAACTTGCCAGGGATGGTGGTGGTGGCTAAAACATTAAGGGTATTTAAGAACCTCTTGGACAGGCACATGGATGAAAGAAGAATAGAGGGTCACGGGGTAGTGTGGGTTTAGTACTCTTTTTAAAGGAATACATGGGTCGACACAACATCCGGGGCCGAAGAGCCTGTACTGTGCTGTAGTATTCTAGTGTCTAGAGTCTAGTGACTAAGGTCATGTCGGAGGCAACTATGTTATAGATGCTCCTACTTGTACATAAATGTGCAGTAAATGCAAGGAAATGGTCAATAATATAATAAAGGAGACCAAAGTATATTTTTTTTCTTTCCCAGATATATAAAGAGTGAAAAAAGGGAGAGGGTCGATATCGGACCACTAGAAACTGCTGTTGTAGTTGCAGTAACGTGTGAAAAGGAAATGCCAGACAAACTCTGTGCAAGTCACTGGCAGAATTCCAAAAGGTAAAGAACATCAGCAAACAGAATTGCGTGTAGTGCTATTACAAAGGAAAAGGGGCTTGGAAGATGAAAGATCTGAAGATAGAAACGTCACCTGGACGGGGTCATACAGTGTATCAGGAGCCTGCCTGGGGTGTGCGGGGATTCCCAGAGCGTTAGGACCTGGAATGAAGGCTTCAGCAGAAGCAAAAGATGGATTAATAGAAAAATATATTTTGTAGAATATTCAGGCTGCAAAGAGAGATTCGTTGAATTGTTACTTGAATCCAGAGATCAGCGAATAATTAATGGCGAATTTTGATTCCCAGGTTTTGCCAAGTCACAGACTAACACTTGAGATGTGGTTTGAACTGTGCATTTCATCACTCACCTATCAGCTGAGAGGGTAATTCAGATAAACCTTGGCCAATGTTCATGTATTCCTGTGGATCAGGACCTGTTTAAATATTTAAAAAATCCATGGAAACAGAGCTAAAATAATTAAAATAACTAAAATGTTTATCTCAATGTGCCTTTGTGTTCAGTGCGTGTTTTTAACATACCGAGTTCCTGTATTTCCCTCAGTATTCTGTCCAACTTCGGTAACTCAGTCCTCCACATCAGAAAGGATTCCCACATCGCCCTCCGGGCCCGGGAGCCTTTGCCATTCACCAAACTGAGGAAGAGTCTGGAACTCTCTGCCCGGTTTCCCTTCTCTGTCAGCTCAGTGACTTTCTACAAAAGGAAACAATGGACTTATTGTGGAGCAGACAGACAGACATGGAGAATGTGCAGGAAAGTATCTGTTCATGGCCCCAGTAGCTTCAGAACAGATGCAGTCACTGGGCTGTTGCTTCATCCTCTCTGGGTTCAGTCATTAACAGAGAAACAGTAACTGAAGGAAATTCTAAATCAATATTGTGTAAGAATAAGGATTTACTGACACCCTGCAGTAGATGCAATGTGATTAATTTCCTCGATCTGTCAATGTGCAGCATTACATCAACAAGATGTGACAACAAGAACGGAAGAGGGGGAGAGAGAGAGAGCAAAAACAAATGGATGGCGGGCATCACTGAATCGTGGCTGACAAAAGTTTATAGTTGGGTACTTAAATCCAAGGATAAATATTGAATCGAAAGGATACGCAGGTAGGTGAAAGTGTTGGGTCGAAACTGCTGTCATTAAAAATGAAAAGTCCTGAGAAAGAGGTGATGTCGGATTAGACGATGTGGTAAAATGACCCTGATGGAAATTATATACAGGCGTGCTAACAGTAGCCAGGATGTGGGCTACAAATTACAATGGGGGAGAGGAGAGGCATGGAAAAAGGTCAATGCTAAAATTGTCACGGGGAGTTTCAATATGCAGGTAGTTTGGAAAATCAGGTCGGTGCTGAATCCCAAGTGAGGGAATTTATAGAATGCCTATGAGATGGCTTTTGAGAGAAACCTATGGTTGAGCCCACTATAGGAAAGGCGGATCTGGATTCTGTGTTGTGTATTGCACCAGATTTGATTAGGGAGCTTCAGCTAAATAAACCCTTAAGAGGCAGTGATCATAGAATAGCAACATTCAGCCAGCAGGTTGAAAGGGAGAAAGTAAAGTTAGAGGTATCAGTGCTACAGTAGAATAAAGGAATTACCTCGACATGAGAGAGGAGCTGGGCAAAAATAAATTCGAAAATGACACTAACAGGGACAATGGCAGAACAGGAAAGGCTGAAGTTTCTCGGAGAAATGCAGAAGGTGAAGGACAAATGATCACAAAGATGAAGAATTATTCTAAAGGGAGGATGATCAACTGTGGCTGACGAGGTAGTCAAAGCAGCACAAAAGCAAAGGAGAGGGCACAGAGTATTACAAAATATAGTAGAAAGCTGGAGGACTGGGATGTTTTTACAAATCAACAGAAGGCAATTCAAAAACCGTAAATAGAGAAAATATGAAATAGGAAGGTGGGCTAGAGAATGATGTAAAATAGCTTACCAAAACGTCCGTCTGATATATGAAGATTGAAAGAGAGGAGAGTGGATATTGGACCACTGGAAAATGACAGTGGAGAGGTACTGTCAGGGGACAAGGAAATGCCGGAAGGTATTGGTCGGCATTTTGCGTCAGTCCTCACTGTAAAAACACTAGAACGTGCCAGATATTTGAGGATGTCAGGTGGCAGAAGTGAGTCTGTTTGCAATTATTGCGGAGAAGGCACTTGGTAAGCTGGAAGTTCTGAAGATATATGAGTCCAGATCAACTCACCCGATTGCTTCTGAAAGAGGAGGCTGAAGAGATTGTGGAGACATTAGTAATGATCACTCAAGAATCAGTAGATTTTGGAATGGTTCCGGAGGACTGATCATTTTAAACTGTAGGCCAGTTAGTCTGATCAGCGTTTGGGAAGATGTCAGCAGTCGATAATTGAGGATAAGGTTTCGGGGTATTTGGACGCACATGATAAGAAAAAGGCCAACATCCATGGAAGGAAATCTTGCCTGACAGAACTGTTGGAATTTTTTGAGAGAACAGCATGCTGGGTCGACAACAGAGAGTCAGTGCAAGTTGTTTACTTGGACTTCCCGAGGACATTTGACCAGGTGTCCCACATGACGCCGTTTAACAAGGGCCGAAAGTAGGACAAGAAAGACACTGGCATGGATAGAAGATCCAAGATTTTCTCCAGACAGATTTGTCTGACTGCCAGGAAGCACAGAGTGGGAACAAATAGGGCTTTCTCTGGTCGAATGTTGGTGACCAGTGGTGTTATGCAGTGGTTGGTTTTGGGACAGTTTCTTTTTCCGTTATGTCAATGATTTGTAGGCTTTATGGCCATTATTGTGGGCGTTACGAAGATATGGGGAGGGAGGGTAAGTGTTGAGAAAGCAGAGATTTCGCGGGAGGACATGGACCTATGAAAAAATGGACACATCAGTGGCAATTGGAATGTAGTATAGTGAGGTACGTGGCCATATACTTTAGCAGAAATAATGAAGACGTAGACTATTTTTGAATCTGGGAGAAAATTCAGAAATCAGAGTTGTAAAGAGTCTCTGGAGACCTGGTGCAGGATTCCATGCAGTTTGAGTCTGTTCGGAAAGGCAAATACAATGCCAGCATTCATTTCGAGAGGATCAGAATATAAGAACAAACACTGGCCAGACCGCACTCGCATATTTTGATCCCCTGATCAGAGAAAATATGTGATGGCGTTGTGAAAAATCCAGAGAGGAATCTAAACGAACAGAACCTGTGATATTAAACCAGATTTTGACGGGAATGGATCCTGGATGCACCTGTAATAGCTGGAGTGTGAGAGGATGAGGGGGGAATCTAATTGTAACCTGTGGAATATCGAAAGACATTGAGAGGATGTGGAGATGTTGTTTTTACGTGGGGGAGTCTAGAACCAGACGGAACAGCCTCAGATTAGAGGGACGTCCATTTGGAACAGAAATGAGGATATTATTTAGCCTAGGAGTAGTGAAACTGCAGAATCCATTGGAACTGACAGCTGCGGAGACCAGGTCATTGAGTATATTTAAAACAGAGGTTGGTATCTTCTTGACTCGTCTGGTCAGCAAAGTTCACTGGGAGAAGGCAGGAGAATGGGGTTGAGAGGGATAGTAAATCACCCATGATGTAATGGCGGAGCAGAATCGATGGGCCTAATGGCCAATTGTGCTCTGATGCCTTATGGTCTCATGATGTATAAAGACAAAAGAAGATTAAGGAATGTCAGTGCGGCTGTCTTATAATGGAGATGGTTACTGCCTGACACTCATACCGTAAAATGGTAATGACTTCCTGAATGCAGGCATGGGTTTCCTGATTAACTGAGGAATTATGAATTAAACATTGAATAGTCTTCAAGCAACATACACCTATGATGGAATTAAGGTAACTGAATATGGATGGGCTTAGGACATTGCTCTGAGAAATAAGAGAGGCAGCGTTTAAGGGTAAGCACAACATTGTGGGCCGAAGGGTCTGTACTGTGCTGTACTATTCTATGTTCTGTGTCCCGGATTTGAATGATTGATCTCCTAGAACAGATATCAGTAGGGAATAATGGACAACAATTATGAAATAAATCAGCATAATTCCCTGATGGCCCACTGCACTGTAAAATAATCCCTCAGTTTCACTGCTACCAGGTCTGAGGAGTTACAGTTGTGAAAGAAATTTAACCAGTAAAGCAGATGTCTCCAGATGATGAATTTATAGATCAGCATCATATTTACAGATTACCTCTTGCCTTTGGATAATGCCTGTGTGATTCATTACAGACAGCGCCAATGAATCCCAACGAGAACAGAGTTACTCACGGGTGTAACACACTTGATTTTCTAATACCACTCATGGCTGAATAGGTGAGATCCAGAACAAGACAATCACTGTTTGTGAGCTCCAAGGAGAGTGACCTGAAATGGTGTGACCCTGTCTCTCATTAGTCAGATATTCAGCAAGTTAGCAGTTGTTTTTTTTGTTTGCCCCTTCCCTTTCAGGAAATCCTATTGATCTTCTTCCCTTTCAGGACAACCTGTTGATTTTTTTGGGATCATGAGATATCAGCTAGTCACCAGATTTATTTTATGTTTTGTGCTTTCTTCTGCCCTTTTAGATCAAACTATTGATGTTTGTGGTCATAAGATATCAGCTTTGTGCGTGATCTTTCACATCCAATCAATCTCAGAGTTTTTCGAGGAAGTTACCAGGAAAGTTGATGAAGGCAACGTTGTGGATATTGTCTACATGGACTTCAGCACGGTATTTGACAAGGTCCCGTATAGGAGGTCGGTCTAGAAGATTCAGTTGCTTAGCATTCAAGATAAAGTAGTAAACTGGATTAGACACTAACTTTTTGGAAAGAATCCGGAGTGTCACTATAGACTGTTGCATTTCTGTTTGGCGCCTGTATCTCGTGCAGTGTCATGGGGATCGGTGCTGTGCCTGTTGTTGTTTGTCATCTATATCAATGATCTGGATGAAATTACGGTTAACAGCATCAGCAAATTTGTTGATGACTCAAACATTGGGAAGGAGCAGTTGACAAAGAGGTTGATTACAAGAGCTTGCAGTGAGGTCTGGACCAACCGGAGAATGGGTTTAAAAGGGGCCGATGCAATTTAATGCTGACAGGTGCAAGATGTTGCACTTTGGATGGACCAATCAGGGTAGATCTTACACAGCGACCGGTAGAACAAAGTGATCTGGGAATACAGGTACATAAGCCATTGAAAGTGGCAGCAAATGTTGATAGGCTCTGAAAGTAAGTTTCTTACCGCATTATCCTTGGTAATTGAAAATATCGTGTACGATATGATGTTGTATAAGACGTTGGAGAGGCCTAATTTGGATATTATGTGCAGTTCTGCACACCTACCTGCAGGACAGATGGAAATGTTTGAAAGAGTACAGAAAAAAAAACATTACAAGGATGTTACCTGGACTGGAAGACCTAAGTTATAAGAAAAGAGTGAACTGATTAGGACTTTATTCATTGGAACATGAAAGACTGAGCGGAGATTTGATAGAAGTGTACACAATTACATTGGGATATAGGTAGGATAAATGCAAGCAGGCATTTTGTACTGAGGTAAAGAGGTACTACAACAAGAGGTTATCACCAAAGGGTGGAAGGTGAAAATTTCAAAGGGTACAAAGGTGAAACCGGTTTACTCAGAGGGTGGTGAGAGTGCGAAACTAGCTAGCAGGGCAAGTAGTGCAAGTGGTTAAGAGAATTCTGAATAGATGCTTGCGTAATGAGCGTATAGAGCGCCATGGCCCGGTGCAGGTCAATGGGAATAAGTAGATTCTGTAGTCTGGCATGGAATAGATAGGCCAAAAGGCCTGTTTCTGCACTGTACTTTGCTGTGACTAGGACAAGTCAGCAACACATTGTTTGGGAACTCACGGAGCCAAGACAAGCTGTGGTTAGCTGGTTTCCCTGCCTCAGGTACCGCAGTGAAGCCGGTTGGCCCAATTGACAGTTTAATACTCATCCTGGATTAATGAGATGATGTGAAGCTACCCGACGGTTCAGCCAAGATTTGAAATTAGTTTCAGACCGAATGCCTTTTGGAAGCCCAGATATGCAGCCACTGCTCTTACTTCACACTGATAAATACAGCAGGTGATACAAGAAAAGGTGATGCTAAACCTGCAGTTCCCAGTGCTCCCCACCTTAAAAACTGAAACCAGATCTGCGAGAGACGAGTCAGAGATCAAAGTCTCCATTCCCAAGTCGATCTCCTAAAACGTGCAGGAGATTAATGTTGATCACTATTCCCTCTGATACCAGCAGATCAGTGACAATACACGAACTGCACTCACCTCATTTTCTTCTCTACTGAAATGTCCCTCCTTTGTCAACATCCAACCCAGTCTCTCAACCTTTTCTTCAATTGCTTGTTTGAGTCTGTCCCTGTAGAACTTTGTCAGTTGGTACAGTCGATATTCCTCCCCCTGTGCCAGGAGGTCGGAGATTGTAAACTCTGGCTCTGTGAATATAAAAAGGAAAATGTTGGCTTGAACTCAGATATCCCACGTCTCCACCGCTCTCACCCAACTCAACAAAAAACCGTGTCTTGAACCTGCCTACAGATACAAAATTGGATTAATTCTCCATCTCCAACACCATCACACTGAGCACGGAGTCCCCCTACGGCTGTGTGCACAGACCACTGCTGTTCACTCTGCTGACCCACAACTGTGCTGCAACACACAGCAAGAACGACGAGTCAGCTTACAGAGAGGAGGTGCAGCAGCTAACGGACTGGTGCAGAGCCAGCAGCCTGTCTCTGAATGTGAACAAAACAAATTTCTTGGTGTTCATCTGGCGGAGAATCTCACCTGGTCCCTCAACACCAGCTCCATAGCCAAGAAAGCCCAGCAGCGTCTCTACTTTCTGCGAAGGCTGAGAAAAGTCCATCTCCCACCCACCATCCTCATCACATTCTAAGGTGGTTGTATTGAGAGCATCCAGAGCAGCTGCACCACTGCCTGGTTCGGAAATTGCACCATCTCAGATCGCAAGACCCTGCAGCGTATAGTGAGGTCAGCTGAGAAGACCATCGGGGTCTCTCTTCCCGCCATTACGGACATTTACACCACACGCTGCATCCGTAAAGCCAGCAGCATTATAAAGGATCCATGCACCCCTCATACAATCTCTTCTCCCTCCTGCCATCTGGGAAAATGCACCGAAGCATTCGGGCTCTCACGGCCAGACTATGTAACAGTTTCTTCCCCCAAGCTATCAGACTCCGCAATACCCAACACCTGGCCTGACACCTTACTGCCCTATTGTCACGTATATTATTTATTGTAATGTCTGCACTGTTTTGTGCACTTTATGCAGTCCTAGATGGGTGTGTAGTTTAGTGTAGTTGTTGTGTGTTTTTTTTTCCTCTGTGTTGTGACCAGATTTGGAGTGAAACTGTGCTGGTTAATGTGACCCGTACATCCTGTCAGGTGACCATCCCGATAAGCCGGTGACCGGACACATTTACTCCCAGTAAAATAGCACGATAAGCACAGTAATACTAATCACAGCAGTTGAACGCACGGATGACCACGGGATCATAATGCACCGGTGTCCGGTGATA